>NC_057808.1:84857638-85067265 GCF_018294505.1 Triticum aestivum
TGTATCCAATCTTTGTCTCAAAACCTCAGATTGGTACCTGTGGGTTGCTAGTAGTGTTGATTACTCCTTGTAGTTGATGCTAGTTGGTTTATTTGGTGGAAGATCATATGTTCAGATCCTTTATGCATATTAATACCCCTCTGATTATGAACATGAATATGATTTGTGAGTAGTTATGTTTGTTCCTGAGGACATGGGAGAAGTCTTGCTATAAGTAGTCATGTGAATTTGGTATTCGTTCGATATTTTGATGAGATGTATGTTGTCTTTCCTCTAGTGGTGTTATGTGAACATCGACTACATGACACTTCACCATTGTTTGGGCCTAGAGGAAGGCATTGGGAAGTAATAAGTAGATGATGGGTTGCTAGAGTGACAGAAGCTTAAATCCTAGTTTATGCGTTGCTTCGTAAGGGGCTGATTTGGATCCATATGTTTCATGCTATGGTTAGGTTTACCTTACTACTTCTTTTGTAGTTGCGGATGCTTGCAATAGGGGTTAATCATAAGTGGGATGCTTGTCCAAGGAAGGGCAGTACCCAAGCGCCGGTCCACCCACATATCAAATTATCAAAGTAACGAACGCGAATCATATGAGCGTGATGAAAACTAGCTTGACGATAATTCCCATGTGCCCTCGGGAGCGTTTTCCTTCATATAAGAGATTGTCCAGGCTTGTCCTTTGCTACAAAAAGGATTGGGCCATCTTGCTGCACCTTATTTACTTTCATTACTTGTTACCCGTTACAAATTACCTTATCACAAAACTATCTGTTACCGATAATTTCAGTGCTTGCAGAGAATACCTTACTAAAAACCGCTTGTCATTCTGCTCCTCGTTGGGTTCATCACTCTTACTTATCGAAAGGACTACGATAGATCCCCTACGCTTGTGGGTCATCAGGCTCCTCCTACTGCCGCTCTCCTCCTACAAACCCGACAAGGTTAGCACCAAGGGATCGTGCCCCAACGCCCATCGATGTGGGGTGAGTAATGGACTCACGCTGGGGGCTGAAGCGGGGACTGCGTCGAGGACTATCGTCCGGGCTGATCACCACCAACTCCGGCATGCGCGAAGTGCTCGCCGGGGCCTTGTCGCCCGCTGAAGCCCTGGCCCTCTTCGCCACCCTCTGGGCCGACGTCTCCGTGTCCCTATGAAGATAACATCAAGTCAAAAAAGGATAGCACAGGCGAGGGATCAGGAGATGATGGGGGGCGAAGTGCTTACTTGTCCTCCACCTCCTCCTCCACTAGCCTCCTCTTCCTCTTCGGGCTGAAGGACCCGAGGTCGAAAGCGACCTCTGGGGTGCCATCTGAAGGGGAAGGGGAAGGGGATGCGGTCCGGCGCCGCTTGGACGAGGAGGAAGCAGCAGCCGTCCTCTTGGCTACCGCGGCCTTCACCACCTTCTTCGCTGCCTCGGCCTTCGTCGCCGCGGCCCTCACCTGGCGCACGGACTGCACCTGGACCTGTTGGCGCTGCGCGGTCCTGCCGGGCCGAACCGGCTCGCCGGAGCTAGCTCGCCGCAAGACGCGTCTCTTCCCTGTGGCCGAGGGGTCGTCGGCCTCGGCCTCTTCTTCGGCCGATACCTCGACCACGTCTTCAACGAGGGGGGGCCCGGCGCCAATGCTATTGGCCTCCCCAGCAGACTCCGCCCATCCGGCAAGCTCTTTCTCCTCCGCGGCCATGTTAGCCTCGTCCTCCACGGTGCCGGTGCTGCCAGCCTCCTTGGCGAGCGCCGCGTCCTGATACGTCTCCAACGTATCTATAATTTTTTGATTGTTCCATGCTATTATATTATCTATCTAGGATGTTTTATATGCATTTATATGATATTTTATATGATTTTTGGGACTAACCTATTAACCTAGAGCCCAGAGCCAATTTCTTTTTTTCCTTGTTTTTGAGTATCGCAGAAAAGGAAAACCAAACGGAGTCCAATTGACCTGAAATTTCACGGAGATTATTTTTGGACCAGAAGAAGATCACAGAGTATCGGAGATGGGCCAGAAGAGTCCCGAGGCACCCACGAGGGTGGGGGCGCGCCCTACCCCCTGGGCGCGCCCCCTACCTCGTGGCCGCCTCGGAGACCCCCCTGACTTGTTCCCGACGCCAAAACCTCTTATATATACACAAACCCCCAGAACATAACCTAGACCAGGAGTTCCTCCGCCGCAAGCCTGTGTAGCCACCAAAAACCAATCGGGACCCTGTTCCGGCACCCTGCCGGAGGGGGGATCCATCATCGGTGGCCATCTTCATCATCCCGGCGCTCTCCATAGTTCACCCTCGGGGCTGAGGGTATGTACCAGTAGCTATGTGTTTGATCTCTCTCTCTCTCTCTCGTGTTCTTGATTCGGCACGATCTTGATGTATCGCGAGCTTTGCTATTATAGTTGGATCTTATGATGTTTCTCCCCCTCTACTCTCTTGTAATGGATTGAGTTTTCCCTTTGAAGTTATCTTATCGGATTGAGTCTTTAAGGATTTGAGAACACTTGATGTATGTCTTGCATGTGCTTATCTGTGGTGACAATGGGATATTCACGTGATCTACTTGATGTATGTTTTGGTGATCAACTTGCGGGTTCAGTGACCTTGTGAACTTATGCATAGGGGTTGGCACACGTTTTCGTCTTGACTCTCCGGTAGAAACTTTGGGGCACTCTTTGAAGTACTTTGTGTTGGTTGAATAGATGAATCTGAGATTGTGTGATGCATATCGTATAATCATACCCACGGATACTTGAGGTGACATTGGAATATCTAGGTGCCATTAGGGTTTTGGTTGATTTGTGTCTTAAGGTGTTATTCTAGTACGAACTCTATGATAGATTGAACGAAAAGAATAGCTTCGTGTTATTTTACTACGGACTCTTGAATAGATCTATCAGAAAAGATAACTTTGAGGTGGTTTCGTACCCTACAATAATCTCTTCGTTTGTTCTCCGCTATTAGTGACTTTGGAGTGACTCTTTGTTGCATGTTGAGGGATAGTTATATGATCCAATTATGTTATTATTGTTGAGAGAACTTGCACTAGTGAAAGTATGAACCCTAGGCCTTGTTTCCTAGCATTGCAATACCGTTTACGCGCACTTTTATCGCTTGCTACCTTGCTGTTTTTATATTTTCAGATTACAAATACTCATATCTATCATCCATATTGCACTTGTATCACCATCTCTTCACCAAACTAGTGCACCTATACAATTTACCATTGTATCGGGTGTGTTGGGGACACAAGAGACTCTTTGTTATTTGGTTGGAGGGTTGTTTGAGAGAGACCATCTTCATCCTACACCTCCCACGGATTGATAAACCTTAGGTCATCCACTTGAGGGAAATTTGCTACTGTCCTACAAACCTCTGCACTTGGAGGCCCAACAACGTCTACAAGAAGAAGGTTGTGTAGTAGACATCACCTCTGCTGCCCTAGCGGCGATGTAGTCCAGCTCCTCCTTGGTGGTGTCGCAGATGAGTAGTGGCTCGTCGTGGATGTAATTCTCCGACAAGTTGTCACAGAACGCCTACACCTCCTCCACTTCCGGCTCGTCCCAGAGGGGATTGAGGTCATGCGCGTTGAAGTCCAACATCATGGCAATGATGGCGGTCTGGCGAGAGTTGTTGCTCAATGGGACCACTCCCGCCGGCAACCCAAACAGAGACGCTTTGACGGCCTTGCCGGCCTTCTTGGCCCTGCCGGTCCTCTCAGCCCTGCCGCTGTCGTCCACCCTGAGTTGGAAGAGCCTCTAGCAAAAATGAGCATGCCCCATCACCGTGAAGTTGTGCTTCAAGCCCGGGCGGAGCCTCACGATGTCAGGCGCGTTCCTATAGTCCCAGGCCGGCCTCCCCTTCTTGAGCTGAGGGGCGATTCGGCGGCAGATGAAATCGGCCCCAATCATCTCAAGGGTGAGCCCGGCCTTGGTGAGGCGATGGATCCTGGTGGTGGCAACCGAGAGCTTCTTGTCGTTGGCGTCGAGGTCGCTCCAGTCCTTGCGGCGGACCGGCGGACTCCGGCAAACCCGGCAGAACTCCCATGGATCCTCCTCCTTGATCCAGCACCACCGGCTCCGCCACTCCTCCCACCTCTCCTTCTGGGCGCCCTCTAGGTACGTGCCCTTCTCCTGGGACCTCGGGATCCAGGTGATGCAGCTGGAGATGGCACCCCCTGGCTGGATACGAGGGTAGAAGTAGTGGCGGAAGAGCGACGTGCTGGGGAGCACTCCGGCAAAGCCCTCGCAGAGATGGGCGAAGAAGGCCATGCATGCCACGGCATTCAGCGTGAAGTCCAGAAGATGGAAGCCATAGGTGTGCATGACATCGTTGAAAAAATCAGAGAAAGGGGGACAGAGCCCTCAAGAGAAGTAGTCGACGAAGAAGGGGTACCGACTTGGGCCGGCCTTGGAAAAATCGGCGGGGACGATGCGTGTGGCAGGGTGCCCCGTTGTCTCCCTCCCCCACAGGGGCCTGAAGTAGTCCCTGGGCTGGACCACGTTGACCATCGAGGGGAAGTAGGCGTGCTACGTCCGAAGCGCCACCAACTCGATCTCCGGCGCCTCCTTCTCCCCGGCGTCCTTGGCCGCTCCCTTGCCCTTGCCTGTCTTTGGCGCCATAGCGGCTCAAAGGGAAAGAATCGGGGACAATGGGGGCGTGGCGGCGGCGAGCAAAGGCAAGAGCTTGAGGAAGAAGAGGGGAACGACGGTTCTGAGATTGGGGAAGACGCAGAGGGTAAATGAGCGGCGCCCCTACGGTTTTCCTTTTTATGGGGAAGACACGGGCCGCCTCTTTACCATTTACCATGACGTGACGCGAGCGTGCTGCAACCGCCCCACGCACGACCCCCACGTAACGCATTCAACGAAGGTCGTGGGGAAGCGCAACTGGCGGGGGAGTTACCGCGGTAAAACTCCGCCACGCGCGCCCGCGCACCGTTCTGTGCCTGGCCCAATAATGCTCCGCACTTATATGTGGCCCAGGCCCGGGGGCTCCTGTCGGTGTACAAAAGTAGGGGTCCTTTTTGTACCCCTTTACTTGTGCGCGGGCAGTCGCAGCCACATGCCTGCAGCCGCGCTTGGCGGGGCTGGAGAGGAAGCGAAGACACAAGAGAACCAGAGCAACGCCAAGACTGAGGCACGAGGAGCAAAGGGACAAGGTGGGCTTTCCCCCGGCAAGAGCCTTGCCGGGGCAGCCTGCGTAGCCCCGGCAAGAGTCTTGCCGGGGCAACTTGCCCCACACCAGCGAGGCCGCCGCCCTTGAGCCCGAGAGTTCTGACACCATCGACAACATTGGAACCAAGGCTCGGGAGGCGCCAGCATGGTGGCATGCAGATCTTTGTGAAGACCAAGAATATACAAGACTAGATGAGAACCAGAAGACCGAGACCCCCGGCAAAACCCTTGCCGGGAACGCTCACAAGACCCCTGGCAAGACCCTTGCCGGGGGCACCTGCGAGACCCCGACAAGACCCTTGCCAGGGACATCTATGGGGCCGCAGCCAGGCCCGCACCTGCCAAGGCTCCATCGTCGTTACAACACAGCAGTCAACCCGCCAACAAGGCACGCACCTGCGTGGCGACATGCAGCTTCTAGGCCAACTCAGCAAGCACCTGCGTGGTGGCATGCAGATCTTCATGAAGACTCTGTCACCGCACCAACTCAGCAGCTAGCCAGCATGGCGCTGCATGCTTAGTCAGCCTGGACGCGCGTCGGAGCGAGGCGAAGCGGCGACGGACAGGACGAGCTTCCTTGCCATCCCCGATAAAGAGAGAGGGCACGTCGGCAGCGCATTAAATGCGTTTGTCCTACAGTGCCAGGGGATAGACTTGTATACAGTACAAACTTTCCACCTCCTGTGTGTCACTGTGGCGACCCCTTTTGGCTATAAAAGGAGGCCCGAGGCATACTGGGGGGATTCGGACTTTTTGGACCCTGCATGCTTTGTAGCTAGTCCAAGAACACCAGAAAAACACAAACCAGCAGGAGTAGGGTATTACGCATCACTTGCGGCCTGAACCTGGATAAATTCCCCCGTGTTGACCTCCTAAACCCGCTCTTTCCACAGCCCCGCGCCCGCCAACCGTAGAAGGGATTCCCCGTGATCCCATAGCAATGTAGTCCTTATATTAGACATAATAATCTATGGAGATAGTAGTGTCTAATCGAGCTTAGCAAAAACAAATATTGACTAAATACTAAAGCAAATTAGTATGAAAAATGCCAAGAAGAGTTTCTTGTGCAAGTCACATGGAAGGAGTTCTTAGCAAGAATCGGTATCTTGAAATACTGATGAATGAAATACATGATTTCAATCACACTTGTGTTAATTCCATGGTATGTAAATAACCAAATATGTCCAGTACTCCAAGTAAGTTGCGAGTAAAGTTACTAGAATGGTCAAATTGTTGATCATATGACAATAGTGAAAATATCGTTGAGTACTGATGACATGTTTCTCGCATACGGAGAAAATGAAGAGATTATCGTAAAGAGTTACATCAATACATGCTTGATGTAAGTAGTACATCGACGAAAATTTTCAATCGGTGTTCCAAGCAAATTTTGATTTAAATTAAATAATTTATGGTGGCACAATAAGTTGGAATTGATCCAAGCAAGTTATTGTGGTGAACTGCTATAACAGAAGTTTGAGTATATTATCGCTTTAGAAGCAACAATAGAGGGTGATGAACCAAAGGTTCATTTATGAACTTGGAATGGTTTCTAGATGATTGTGCAAATAGAACATTATTATCAATAGTGATTCAATAGCTCAATCTAAGGAATCAAAGGCCATGCCGGTGATTCAAATACATACAAAGCCAGTTTCACACAAATTATGAATTTATGAGAAAGCATAACAGATGCATTGAAATGCAAATGATACACACGGATCTGAAGATTGTCAGATTCGATAGGACGAAGTCTACACCACAAGAAAAGCATGGACTAACACCGGATTGCCAGTGTAAAAGTTAAATGTGCTAAACTAAATTACTGACTCTAGTGCAAGTGGGAGACTGTTGGAAATATGACTGATACGTCTCCAACGTATCTATAATTTTTTATTGTTCCATGCTATTATATTATCTGTTTTGGATGTTTAATGGGCTTTATTATACACTTTTATATTATTTTTGGGACTAACCTACTAACCCAAGGTCCAGTGCAAATTGTTGTTTTTTGCCTATTTCCGTGTTTCGCAGAAAAGGAATATCAAACGGAGTCCAAACGGAATGAAATCTTCGGGAGAGTGATTTTTGGAACAAACGTGATCCAGAGGACTTGGAGTGGACATCAAGAAATCAATGAGGAGGCCACGAGGTAGGGGGGAGTGCCTGCCCCCCTGGGCGCGCCCCCACCCTCGTGGGCCCCTCGCAGCTCCACCGACCTACTTCTTCCTCCTATATATACCCATATACCCCGAAACCAACCAGGAGCACCAAGAAACCCTATTTCCACTGCCGCAACCTTCTGTACCCGTGAGATCCCATCTTGGGGCCTTTTCCGGCGCTCCGTCGGAGGGGGAATCGATCACGGAGGGCTTCTACATCAACACCATAGCCTCTCCAATGACGTGTGAGTAGTTTACCATAGACCTTCGGGTCCATAGTTATTAGCTAGATGGCTTCTTCACTCTCTTTGGATCTCAATACAAAGTTCTCCTCGATCTTCTTGGAGATCTATTCGATGTAACTCTTTTTGCGGTGTGTTTGTCGAGATCCGATGAATTGTGGGTTTATGTTCAAGATTATTTATGAACAATATTTGAATCTTCTCTGAATTCTTTTATGTATGATTTGTTATCTTTGCAAGTCTCTTCGAATTATCTGTTTGGTTTGGCCTACTAGATTGATCTTTCTTGCAATGGGAGAAGTGCTTAGCTTTGGGTTCAATCTTGCGTTGCTCGATCCCAGTGACAGAAGGGGAAACGACACGTATTGTATTGTTGCCATCGAGGATAAAAAGATGGGGTTTATATCATATTGCTTGAGTTTATCCCTCTACATCATGTCATCTTGCCTAATGCGTTACTCTGTTCTTATGAACTTAATACTCTAGATGCATGCTGGATAGCGGTCAATGTGTGGAGTAATAGTAGTAGATGCAGGCAGGAGTCGGTCTACTTGTTGCGGACGTGATGCCTATATACATGATCATGCCTACATATTCTCATAATTATGCACTTTTCTATCAATTGCTCGACAGTAATTTGTTCACCCACCCTAATACTTATGCTATCTTGAGAGAAGCCACTAGTGAATCCTATGGCCCCGGGGTCTATTTTCCATCATATAAGTTTCGAATCTATTTTTACTTTGCAAGCTTTACTTTTAGTATTTATCACAAAAATACCAAAAATATTATCTTATCATCTCTGTCAGATCTCACTTTTGCAAGTGGACATGAAGGGATTCACAACCCCTTTATCGTGTTGCTTGCAAGGTTCTTATTTGTTCGTGTAGGTACGAGGGACTTGCGTGTGGCCTCCTACTGGATTGATACCTTGGTTCTCAAAAACTGAGGGAAATACTTACGCTACTTTGCTGCATCGCCCTTTCCTCTTCAAGGGAAAACCAACGCATGCTCAAGAGGTAGCAAGAAGGATTTCTAGCGCCGTTGCCGGGGAGGCTTACGCAAGGTCAAGTCAAGATTTGATTTCCCATCAACTAGCCAATTTCTAGTGTCGTTGCCGCGGAGTCTACGCACAAGTCAAGACATACCAAGTACCCATCACAAACTCTTATCCCTCGCTTTACACTATTTGCCATTTGCCTCCCGTTTTCCTCTCCCTCACTTCACCTTTGCCTTTTCTTCGCCTTCTTCCCGTATGTATCTTTGTTTGTGTTTCCATGTGCCTTCTATTTGCTTGCATCTTTGCTTGCTAAAAATCTATTGATATGGATCCACTTAAAGTGTTCTACTTGGATCATCTTCGATCCTTATGCGCTCGTGCTGAAACCCCAACTATCCTAGTTGATGGGAAATCTTTAGATGAGCATGATCATTTTGTGCGTCACCCTTTGTCTGAAAAAGGGAGACTCTTATGGGATCAAATAAATAGATTGTTGTGTTATACTTGGAGTCTTTGTGAAATTTTTGATTTTACTTGTTGCTCTAAGGACCCTAAAAAACACCTCCCCTACCTATGTGAGTTTAATGAAAATGAAGAAAAAATTGAAGAATTTGTTGCTTTTTAAGGGTGCTTATGAAGTTGCTTCTTTGATTGAAAAGTATGATATTACTCTCTACGAATCTGAAAATTTTGACATACTTAAATACTGCTATGAAAACTATGCTCATAATGTCTATGTCAAAGAATTTATTGAAAGAATGACCGTTGCTTCTGAAGAAAATAATGATATGCATGAATCTATAGATAATTATGATTCTGATGATTTGATTGAAATATCCCTTGATGAACATGATGCTTGATATTCTTGTGGCCATGATGCCAGTATTTATGAAGATGAATTTGCTATAGTTCCTTATGATAAACATGAGATCATTGCTATTGCACCCATACTTGATAGTTCCTTTGATGAAAAGCATGATTGCAATGATATTACTATAAATTCTCTTGATGACAGTTGTGCTAATACTATGCAAAACCCTAAGCTTGGGGATGCTAGTTTTGCTATGTCTACTACTTGTTGCAATGATCATGATTGGGGTGATTCTTCTTATGATCTTGAAAACTTATTTAAGCCCCATGATGAATATGAGATTGATATTAGTATTTGCAATAGTATTGAAAGTGGGTTTGGAAGAGTCTCAACTTTAGATCCCACATATTTGGAGTATGTTCAATCTTATGATTTTTTTATAAAAGTGGGTTTGGAGAGGTCATGACTTTAGTTAATGATATTCCCACTATTTTGGAAGAGTGCCAACTTTGCATGCATGTGGATCATGTAGAGAAAATTTTATGTGATAGCTATATTGTTGAATTTGAATATGATTCCACATGTAATTATTATGAGAGAGGAAAATATGGTTGGAGAAATTTTCATGTTACTAAATTACCTCTCGTTATGTTGAGATTGCTATCGTCTCTTTCTTCTTCCTTGCATATGCTAATTTTTGCTTGCTATGATAATTTGTTTGCTTATAAGATGCCTATGCATAGAAAGTATGTTAGACTTAGATGTGTTTTTCACATGCTATATGATGCTCTCTTTGTGCTTCAATTCTTGTCTTTCATGTGAGCATCATCGAAATTATAAATGCCTAGCTAGGGGCGTTAAACGATAGCGCTTGTTGGGAGGCAACCCAATTTTATTTTTGTTTCTTGATTTTTGGTTCTGTTTAGTAATAAATATTTCATACATCCTCTGGTTAGATGTGTTTTCATGTTTTAATTAGTGTTTGTGCCAAGTAGAACCTTTGGGAAGACTTGGGTGAAGTCTTTTTGATCTTGCTGTAAAAAACAGAAACTTTAGCGCTTACGAGATTAGCTACAACTTTTTACTGGAGAGTGCTATTTAGTTGATTCTTTTTGCAGATTATTAATAGATAAATTCCTCACGTCCAGCAATTTATTTTAGAATTTTTGGAGTTCCAGAAGTATGCGTTGATACAGATTACTACAGACTGTTCTGTTTTTGACAGATTCTGTTTTTCGTGTGTTGTTTGCTTATTTTGATGAATCTATGGCTAGTATCGGAGGTTATGAACCATAAAGAAGTTTGAATACAGTAGGTTTGACACCAATATAAATAAAGAATGAGTTCATTAAAGTACCTTGAAGTGGTGTTTTGTTTTCTTTCGCTAACGGAGCTCATGAGATCTTCTGTTAAGTTTTGTGTTGTGAAGTTTTCAAGTTTTGGGTAAAGATTTGATGGATTCTGGAACAAGGACTGGCAAGAGCCTAAGCTTGGGGATGCCCAAGGCACCCCAAGGTAAAATCCAAGGACAACCAAAAAGCCTAAGCTTGGGGATGTGATACGTCTCCAACGTATCTATAATTTTTTATTGTTCCATATGCTATATTATATTCTGTTTTGGACATTATTGGGCTTTATTATACACTTTTATATTGTTTTTGGGACTAACCTATTAACCGGAGGCCCAGCCCAGAATTGTTGTTTTTGCCTATTTCAGAGTTTCACAGAAAAAGAATATCAAACGGAGTCCAAACGGAATGAAACCTTCGGGAACGTGATTTTCGGAACGAACGTGATCCAGAGGACTTGGACCCTACGTCAAGACTTCAACCAGGAGGCCACGAGGTAGGGGGCGCGCCTACCCGCCCCCCCCCCCAGGCGCACCCTCCACCCTCGTGGGCCCCCTGTTGCTCCACCGACGTACTCCTTCCTCCTATATATACCTACGTACCCCCAAACTACCAGATACGAAGCCAAAAACCTAATTCCACCGCCGCAACCTTCTCATGAGATCCCATCTTGGGGCCTGTTCCGGAGCTCCGCCGGAGGGGGCATCGATCACGGAGGGCTTCTACATCAACACCATAGCCTCTCCAATGATGTGCGAGTAGTCTACCTCAGACCTTCGGGTCCATAGATATTAGCTAGATGGCTTCTTCTCTCTTTTTGGATCTCGATACAATGTTCTCCCCCTCTCTCGTGGAGATCTATTCGATGTAATCTTCTTTTGCGGTGTGTTTGTTGAGACCGATGAATTGTGGGTTTATGATCAAGTTTATCTATGAACAATATTTGAATCTTCTGAATTCTTTTATGTATGATTGGTTATATTTGCAAGTCTCTTCGAATTATCAGTTTGGTTTGGCCTACTAGATTGATCTTTATTGCAATGGGAGAAGTGCTTAGCTTTGGGTTCAATCTTGCGGTGTCCTTTCCCAGTGACAGTAGGGGCAGCAAGGCACGTATTGTATTGTTGCCATCGAGGATAACAAGATGGTTTTTTTTATCATATTGCATGAATTTATCCCTCTACATCATGTCATCTTGCTTAAAGCGTTACTCTGTTTCCATGAACTTAATACTCTAGATGCATGCTGGATAGCGGTCGATGAGTGGAGTAATAGTACTAGATGCAGGCAGGAGTCGGTCTACTTGTCTCGGACGTGATGCCTATATACATGATCATACCTAGATATTCTCATAACTATGCTCAATTCTGTCAATTGCTCAATAGTAATTCGTTCACCCACCGTAAAATACTTATGCTCTTGAGAGAAGCCACTAGTGAAACATATGGCCCCCGGGTCTATCTTCATCATATTAATCTTCCAACACTTAGTTATTGCCTTTGCTTTTTTACTTTGCTTTTATTTTACTTTGCATCTTTATCACAAAAATACCAAAAATATTATCCTATCATATCTATCAGATCTCACTCTCGTAAGTGACCGTGAAGGGATTGACAACCCCTTATCGCGTTGGTTGCGAGGAGTTATTTGTTTTGTGTAGGTGCGAGGCACTCACGCGTAGCCTCCTACTGGATTGATACCTTAGTTCTCAAAAACCGAGGGAAATACTTACGCTACTTTGCTGCATCACCCTTTCCTCTTCAAGGGAAAACCAACGCAGTGCTCAAGAGGTAGCAAGAAGGATTTCTGGCGCCGCTGCCGGGGAGTCTACGCAAAAGTCAACATACCAAGTACCCATCACAAACCCTTATCTCCCGCATTACATTATTTGCCATTTGCCTCTCGTTTTCCTCTCCCCCACTTCACCCTTGCCGTTTTATTCGCCCTCTCTTTTCCGTTCGCCTCTTTTTGCCCATCTCTTGTTTGCTCGTGTGTTGGATTGCTTGCTTGTCACGATGGCTCAAGATAATACTAAATTGTGTGACTTCACCAATACCAACAACAATGATTTCCTTAGCACTCCGATTGCTCCTCTTACCGATACTGAATCTTGTGAAATCAATACTGCTTTGTTGAATCTTGTCATGAAAGATCAATTCACCGGCCTTCCTAGTGAAGATGCCGCTACCCATCTAAATAGCTTCGTTGATTTGTGTGATATGCAAAAGAAGAAAGATGTTGACAATGATATTATTAAATTGAAACTATTTCCTTTTTCGCTTAGAGATCGTGCTAAAGCTTGGTTTTCGTCTTTGCCTAAAAATAGTATTGATTCTTGGAATAAGTGCAAAGATGCTTTTATTTCTAACTATTTTCCTCCCGCCAAGATCATCTCTCTTAGAAACGATATTATGAATTTTAAGCAACTTGATCATGAACATGTTGCACAAGCTTGGGAGAGGATGAAATTAATGATACGTAATTGCCCTACGCATGGTTTGAATTTGTGGATGATTATACAAAAATTTTATGCCGGATTGAATTTTGCTTCTAGAAATCCTTTAGATTCGGCCGCGGGAGGCACTTTTATGGAAATCACTTTAGGAGAAGCTACTAAACTCCTAGATAATATTATGGTTAATTATTCTCAATGGCACACTGAAAGATCTACTAATAAAAAAGTGCATGCGATAGAAGAAATTAATGTTTTGAGTGGAAAGATGGATGAACTTATGAAATTATTTGCTACTAAGAGTCTTTCTTCTGATCCTAATGATATGCCTTTGTCTACTTTGATTTAGAATAATAATGAACCTATGGATGTGAATTTTGTTGGTAGGAATAATTTTGGTAACAACGCGTATAGAGGAAACTTTAATCCTAGGCCTTATCCTAGTAATTCCTCTAATAATTATGGTAATTCCTACAACAATTCTTATGGAAATTTTAATAAGATGCCTTCTGAATTTGAGACTAGTGTTAAGGAATTTATGAATTCGCAAAAGAATTTCAATTCTTTGCTTGAAGAAAAGTTGCTTAAAGTTGATGAATTGGCTAGGAACGTTGATAGAATTTTTCTTGATGTTGATTCTTTGAAACTTAGATCTATTCCACCTAAGCATGATATCAATGAGTCTCTCAAGGCCATGAGAATTTCCATTGATGAGAGCAAAGAAAGAACCGCTAGGATGCGTGCTAAGAAAGATTGCTTTGTGAAAGCGCGTTCTTCTAATTTTTATGAAAACAAAGATGAAGATCTAAAAGTTATTGATATGTCTCCTATTAAATCTTTGTTTTGCAATATGAATCTTGATAATGATGGGACTGAATATGATCCACCTTTACCTAGAAGGCGTTCTAGAAATTTGGAGTTTTTAGATCTTGATGCTAAAATTGATAGAAGTGGTAATAAAGAGGTCAAAACTTTAGATCTCAATACACCCACTATTTTGAATTTCAAGGAATTTAATTATGATAATTGCTCTTTGATTGATTGTATTTCCTTGTTGCAATCCGTGCTAAATTCTCCTCATGCTTATAGTCAAAATAAAGCCTTTACCAAGCATATCGTTGATGCTTTAATGCAATCTTATGAAAAAAACTTGAGTTGGAAGTTTCTATCCCTAGAAAACTTATGATGAGTGGGAACCTACTATTAAAATTAAAATTAAAGATCATGAATGCTATGCTTTGTGTGATTTGGGTGCTAGTGTTTCCACTATTCCAAAAACTTTGTGTGATTTGCTAGGTTTCCGTGATTTTGATGATTGCTCTTTAAACTTGCACCTTGCGGATTCCACTATTAAGAAACCTATGGGAAGAATTAATGATGTTCTTATTGTTGCAAATAGGAACTATGTGCCCGTAGATTTTATTGTTCTTGACATAGATTGCAATCCTTCATGTCCTATTATTCTTGGTAGACCTTTCCTTACAACGATTGGTGCAATTATTGATATGAAGGAAGGGAATATTAGGTTCCAATTTCCATTAAAGAAAGGCATGGAACACTTCCCTAGAAAGAAAATAAAATTACCTTATGAATCTATTATGAGAGACACTTATGGATTGCCTACCAAAGATGGCAATACCTAGATCTATCCTTGCTTTTATGCCTATCTAGGGGCGTTAAATGATAGCGCTTGTTGGGAGGCAACCCAATTTTATTTTTAGTTTTTTTGCTTTTTGCTTCTGTTTAGGAATAAATATTTGATCTAGCCTCTGGTTAGATGGGTTTTTATGTTTTAATTATTGTTTGTGCCAGGTTAACCTATAGGATCTTCTTGGATGATAGTTATTTGATCTTGCTGAAAATTTCAGAAACTTTCTGTTCACGAAAATAATTGTTAAAAATCACCAGAACGTGATAAAATATTGATTCCAATTGCTGCTGATCAATAAACAAATTGTCTAGGTCTTCCTATTTTGGCTGAATTTTTGAAGTTCCAGAAGTTTGCGTTAGTTACAGATTACTACAGACTGTTCTGTTTTTGACAGATTCTGTTTTTCGTGTGTTGTTTGCTTATTTTGATGAATCTATGGCTAGTAAAATAGTTTATAAACCATAGAGAAGTTGGAATAAAGTAGGTTTAACACCAATATAAATAAATAATAAGTTCATTACAGTACCTTGAAGTCATCTTTTGTTTTCTTTTGCTAACGGAGCTCACGAGATTTTCTGGTGAGTTTTGTGTTGTGAAGTTTTCAAGTTTTGGGTAAAAGATTTGATGGATTATGGAACAAGGAGTGGCAAAAGCCAAAGCTTGGGGATGCCCCGGAAGGCATCCCCTCTTTCGTCTACTTCCATCGGTAACTTTACTTGGAGCTATATTTTTATTCACCACATGATATGTGTTTTGCTTGGAGCGTCTTGTATTATTTGAGTCTTTATTTGTTAGTTTACTACAATCATCCTTGCTGTACACACCTTTTGAGAGAGTCACACTTGATTCGGAATTTATTAGAATACTCTATGTGCTTCACTTATATTTTTTGAGCTATATAGTTTTTGCTCTAGTGCTTCACTTGTATCTTTTAGAGCACGGTGGTGGATTTGTTTTATAGAAACTATTGATCTCTCATGCTTCGCTTATATTATTTTGAGAGTCTTAAAATAGCATGGCAATTTGCTTTAATTAATATCATGAGAAATTTGATGCTTGATAATTGTTTTGAGATATAAAGGTAGTAATATCATAGTTGTGCTAGTTGAGTAATTGTGGAATTGAAAAATACATGTGTTGGAGTTTGTGATTCCCATAGCATGCACGTATGGTGAACCGTTATGTAACGTAGTCGGAGCATGAAGTATTTGTTGATTGTGTTCCTTTGTGTGGCGGTCGGGATCGCGCGATGGTTAACTCCTACCAACCCTTCCCCTAGGAGCATGCATAGTAGTACTTTGCTTCGAGGGCTAATAAATTTTTGCAATAAGTATATGAGTTCTTTATGACTAATGTGAGTCCATGGATTATACGCACACTTACCTTTCCGCAATTTTCTAGCCTCTTCGGTACCGCACATTGCCCTTTCTCACCTTGAGAGTTGGTGCAAACTTCGCCGGTGCATCCAAACCCCGTGATATGATATGCTCTATCACACATAAACCTCCTTATATCTTCCTCAAAACAGCCACCATACCTACCTATCATGGCATTTCCATTCCGAGATACATTGCCATGCAACTTTCCACCGTTTCATTTATCATGACATACTCCATTATTGTCATATTGCTTTGCATGATCATGTAGTTGACATTGTATTTGTGGCAAAGCCACCGTTCATAATTCTTTCATACATGTCGCTCTTGATTCATTGCATATCCCGGTACACCGCCGGAGGCATTCATATAGAGTCATATTTTGTTCTAAGTATTGAGTTGTAATTCATGAGTTGTAAGTAAATAAAAGTGTGATGATCATCATTATTAGAGCATTGTCCCAAGTGAGGAAAGGATGATGGAGACTATGATTCCCCCACAAGTCGGGATGAGACTCCGAACTAAATAAAAAAAAGAGGCCATAAAAAAAAGAGAAAAGGCCCAAACAAATAAAAAAATGATGAGAGAAAAAGAGAGAAAGGACAATGTTACTATCCTTTTACCACACTTGTGCTTCAAAGTAGCACCGTGATCTTCATAATAGAGAGTCTCTCATTTTGTCACTTTCATATACTAGTGGGAAATTTCATTATAGAACTTGGCTTGTATATTCCAATGATGGGCTTCCTCAAATGCCCGAGGTCTTCGTGAGCAAGCAAGTTGGATGCACACCCACTTAGTTTCTTTTTGATCTTTCATGCACTTATAGCTCTAGTGCATCCGTTGCATGGCAATCCCTACTCCTCGCATTAACATCAATTGATGGGCATCTCCATAGACCGTTAATTAGCCTCGTTGATGTGAGACTTTCTCCTTTTTTGTCTTCCCACATAACCCCTACCATTATATCTTATTCCACCATAGTGCTATATCCATGGCTTGCGCTCATGTATTGCGTAAGAGTTGAAAAGGCTGAAGCGCGTTAAAAGTATGAACCAATTGCTTGGCCAAAACCGGGGTCGTACATGATATGAATATCTTGTGTGGGGAAGATGGAGCATAGCCAGACTATATGATTTTGTAGGGATAACTTGCTTTGGCTATGTTATTTTGATAAGACATAATTGCTTAGTTAGTATGCTTGAAGTATTATTGTTTTTATGTCAACATTAAACTTTTATCTTGAATCATATCAAATCTGAACATTCATGCCACAATAAGAAGGGTTATATTGAAATTATGCCAAGTAGCATTCCACATCAAAAATTCTGTTTTTATCATTTACCTACTCGAGGACGAGCTGGAATTAAGCTTGGAGATGCCTGATACGTCTCCAACGTATCTATAATTTTTTATTGTTCCATGCTATATTATATTCTGTTTTGGACATTATTGGGCTTTATTATATACTTTTATATTGTTTTGGGACTAACCTATTAACCGGAGATCCAAACCAGAATTGCTGTTTTTTTGCCTATTTCAGAGTTTCGCAGAAAAAGAATATCAAACGGAGTCCAAACGAAATGAAACCTTCGGGAACGTGATTTCAGAACAAACGTGATCCAGAGGACTTGGACCCTACGTCAAGACTTCAACCAGGAGGCCACGAGGTAGGGGGCGCGCCTACCGCCCCCCCCCCCCCCCGCGGCGCGCCCTCCACCCTCGTGGGCCCCTGTTGCTCCACCGACGTACTCCTTCCTCCTATATATACCTACGTACCCCCAAACTACCAGATACGGAGCCAAAAACCTAATTCCACCGCCGCAACCTTCTGTACCCGTGAGATCCCATCTTGGGGCCTGTTCCGGAGCTCCGCCGGAGGGGGCATCGATCACGGAGGGCTTCTACATCAACACCATAGCCTCTCCGATAATGTGTGAGTAGTTTACCTCAGACCTTCGGGTCCATAGTTATTAGCTAGATGGCTTCTTCTCTCTTTTTGGATCTCAATACAATGTTCTCCCCCTCTCTCGTGGAGATCTATTCGATGTAATCTTATTTTGCGGTGTGTTTGTTGAGACCGATGAATTGTGGGTTTATGATCAAGTTTATCTATGAAAAATATTTGAATCTTCTGAATTCTTTTATGTATGATTGGTTATCTTTGCAAGTCTCTTCGAAATATCAGTTTGGTTTGGCCTACTAGATTGATCTTTCTTGCAATGGGAGAAGTGCTTAGCTTTGGGTTCAATCTTGCGGTGTCCTTTCCCAGTGACAGTAGGGGTAGCAAGGCACGTATTTTATTGTTGCCATCGAGGATAACAAGATGGGGTTTATATCATATTGCATGAGTTTATCCCTCTACATCATGTCATCTTGCTTAAAGCGTTACTCTGTTCTTATGAACTTAATACTCTAGATGCATGCTGGATAGCGGTCGATGTGTGGAGTAATAGTAGTAGATGCAGGCAGGAGTCGGTCTACTTGTCTCGGACGTGATGCCTATATACATGATCATACCTAGATATTCTCATAACTATGCTCAATTCTGCCAATTGCTCAACAGTAATTTGTTCACCCACTGTAAATACTTATGCTCTTGAGAGAAGCCACTAGTGAAACCTATGGCCCCCGGGTCTATTTTCCATCATATTAATCTTCCAACACTTAGATATTTCCGTTGCCTTTTATTTTGCTTTTATTTTACTTTGCATCTTTATCATAAAAATACCAAAAATATTATCCTATCATATCTATCAGATCTCACTCTCGTAAGTGACCGTGTAGGGATTGACAACCCCTTATCATGTTGGTTGCGAGGATTTATTTGTTTGTGTAGGTGCGAGGGACTCGTGCGTGGCCTCCTACTGGATTGATACCTTGGTTCTCATAAACTAAGGGAAATACTTATGCTACTCTGCTGCATCACCCTTTCCTCTTCAAGGGAAAACCAACGCAGTGCTCAAGAGGTAGTAGGATGCCCCGGAAGGCATCCCCTCTTTTGTCTTCGTCCATCGGTAACTTTACATGGAGCTATATTTTTATTCACCACATGATATGTGTTTTGCTTGGAGCGTCTTGTATGATTTTAGTCTTTGCTTTTTAGTTCACCACAATCATCCTTGTTGTACACACCTTTTGTGAGAGACACACATTAATCGGAATTTATTAGAATACTCTATGTGCTTCACTTATATCTTTTGAGCTAAATAATTTTGCTCTAGTGCTTCACTTATATCTTTTAGAGCGCGGTGGTGGTTTTATTTTATAGAAATTATTGATCTCTCGTGCTTCACTTATATTATTTTGGGAGTCCTTTAGAACAGCATGGTAATTTTCTTTGGCTATAAAATTAGTCCTAATATGATAGTATCCAAGATGGATATAATAAAAACTTTCATATAAGTGCGTTGAATACTAAGAGAAGTTTGATACTTGATGATTGTTTTGAGATATGGAGATAGTGATATTAAAATTGTGCTAGTTGAGTAGTTATGAATTTGAGAAATACTTGTGTTGAAGTTTGCAAGTCCCGTAGCATGCACGTATGGTAAACGTTGTGTAACAAATTTGAAACATGAGGTGTTCTTAGATTGTCATCCTTATGAGTAGCGGTCGGGGACGAGCGATGGTCTTTTCCTACCAATCTATCCCCCTAGGAGCATGCGCGTAGTGCTTGGTTTTTGATGACTTGTAGATTTTTGCAATAAGTATGTGAGTTCTTTATGACTAATGTTGAGTCCATGGATTATACGCATTCTCAACCTTCCATCATTGCTAGCCTCTTTGGTACCGTGCATTGCCCTTTCTCACCTTGAGAGTTGGTGCAAACTTCACCGGTGCATCCAAACCCCGTGATACGATACGCTCTATCACACATAAACCTCCTTATATCTTCCTCAAAACAGCCACCATACCTACCTATTATGGCATTTCCATAGCCATTCCGAGATATATTGCCATGCAACTTTCCACCGTTCCATTTATTATGACACGCTTCATCATTGTCATATTGCCTTGCATGATCATGTAGTTGACATCGTATTTGTGGCAAAGCCACCATGCATATTATTTCATACATGTCACTCTTAATTCATAGCCCATCCCAGTACATCGCTGGAGGCATTCATATAGAGTCATATTTTGTTCTAGTATCGAGTGGTAATCATTGAGTTATAAATAAATAGAAGTGTGATGATCATCATTAATAGAGCATTGTCCCAACTAAAAAATAGAGAAAGGCCAAAAAAAGGCCCAAAAAAACAAAAATAAAAAGGGACAATGCTACTATCCTTTTTCCACACTTGTGCTTCAAAGTAGCACCATGATCTTTATGATAGAGAGCCTCTTGTTCTGTCACTTTCATATACTAGTGGGAATTTTTCATTATAGAACTTGGCTTGTATATTCCAACAATGGGCTTCCTCAAATGCCCTATGTCTTCGTGAGCAAGCAAGTTGGATGCACACCCACTTAGTTTCTTTTGTTGAGCTTTCATACATTTATAGCTCTAGTGCATCTGTTGCATGGCAATCCCTACTCCTTGCATTGACATCAATTGATGGGCATCTCCCTAGCCCGTTAATTAGCCGCGTCAATGTGAGTTTCTCCTTTTTTGTCTTCTCCACATAACCCCCATCATTATATTCTATTTCACCCATAGTGCTATATCCATGGCTCACGCTCATGTATTGCGTGAAAGTTGAAAAAGTTTGAGATTACTAAAGTATGAAATAATTGCTTGGCTTGTCATCGGGGTTGTGCATGATGAGAGCATTTTTGTGTGACGAAAATGGAGCATGACCAAACTATATGATTTTGTAGGGATGAACTTTCTTTGGCCATGTTATTTTGAGAAGACATGATTGCTTAGTTAGTATGCTTGAAGTATTATTATTTTTATGTCAATATTAAACTTTTGTCTTGAATCTTTCGGATCTGAACATTCATGCCACAATAAAGAAAATTACATTGAAGATATGCTAGGTAGCATTCCACATCAAAAATTCTATTTTTATCATTTACCTACTCGAGGACGAGCAGGAATTAAGCTTGGGGATGCTTGATACGTCTCCAACGTATCTATAATTTTTTATTGTTCCATGCTATTATATTATCTGTTTTGGATGTTTAATGGGCTTTATTATACACTTTTATATTATTTTTGGGACTAACCTACTAATCCAAGGCTCAGTGCAAATTGTTGTTTTTTTGCCTATTTCAGTGTTTCGCAGAAAATGAATATCAAACGGAGTCCAAACGGAATGAAACCTTCGGGAGAGTGATTTTTGGAACAAACGTGATCCAGAGGACTTGGAGTGGACGTCAAGAAATCATCGAGGAGGCCACGAGGCAAGGAGGCGCACCTGCCCCCCTGGGCGCGCCCCCCACCCTCGTGGGCCCCTCGCAGCTCCACCGACCTACTTCTTCCTCCTATATATACCCATATACCCCGAAACCAACCAGGAGCACCACGAAACCCTATTTCCACCACCGCAACCTTCTGTACCCGTGAGATCCCATCTTGGGGCCTTTTCCGGCGCTCCGCCGGAGGGGGAATCGATCACGGAGGGCTTCTACATCAACACCATAGCCTCTCCGATGACGTGTGAGTAGTTTACCACAGACCTTCGGGTCCATAGTTATTAGCTAGATGGCTTCTTCTCTCTCTTTGGATCTCAATACAAAGTTCTCCTCGATCTTCTTGGAGATCTATTCGATGTAACTCTTTTTGCAGTGTGTTTGTCGAGATCCGATGAATTGTGGTTCTATGATCAAGATTATCTATGAACAATATTTGAACTTCTCTGAATTCTTTTATGTATGATTTGTTATCTTTGCAAGTCTCTTCGAATTATCTGTTTGGTTTGGCCTACTAGATTGATCTTTCTTGCAATGGGAGAAGTGCTTAGCTTTGGGTTCAATCTTGCGTTGCTCGATCCCAGTGACAGAAGGGGAAACGACACGTATTGTATTGTTGCCATCGAGGATAAAAGGATGGGGTTTATATCATATTGCTTGAGTTTATCCTTCTACATCATGTCATCTTGCCTAATGCGTTACTCTGTTCTTATGAACTTAATACTCTAGATGCATGTTGGATAGCGGTCGATGTGTGGAGTAATAGTAGTAGATGCAGGCAGGAGTCGGTCTACTTGTTGCGGACGTGATGCCTATATACATGATCATGCCTAGATATTCTCATAATTATGCACTTTTCTATCAATTGCTCGACAGTAATTTGTTCACCCACCGTAATACTTATGCTATCTTGAGAGAAGACACTAGTGAAACCTATGGCCCCCGGGTATATTTTCCATCATATATGTTTCCAATCTATTTTTACGTTGCAAGCTTTACTTTTAGTCTTTATCATAAAAATACCAAAAATATTATCTTATCATCTCTATCAGATCTTACTTTTGCAAGTGGCCGTGAAGGGATTGACAACCCCTTTATCGCGTTGGTTGCAAGGTTCTTATTTGTTTGTGTAGGTACGAGGGACTCTCGTGTGGCCTCCTACTGGATTGATGCCTTGGTTCTCAAAAACTGAGGGAAACACTTACACTACTTTGCTGCATCACCCTTTCCTCTTCAAGGGAAAACCAACGCATGCTCAAGATGTAGCAATGACCTGGAGGCAATAATATTTGTATTATTATATTTCCATATTCATAATTAAGTACTTATATTCTATGTTATAACTGCTATGATCCTGGAATATGCAATTCAGTGGAAAACCAATATGCACGTGTGGAATGATAAACGGTTAAATAAAAGGTTCCTAGTCTTGCCTCTGGGACTAGCTCAAGTGTTGTTGGTGATCACGTTTTCCGGATCTTAGGATATCGTTGAGTGTAACGATGATCCTTAAACAACACTGAGATTAATATCGTTGAGTGTTGTTGGAGAACGATCATATTGAATCGACCCAAACTTGTTTGTTGTGAATTGGATTAATATCGTCTATATTCAATTGTAATGACACGGAGTGTTAACGTGTGATCTTGATCCTTAGACCATGAGATTATCGTGGTCACTTCTAACCATACAGATAGCTCAAGAGTGGGATTTGCTCAAACGTCACCTGTAACACAGTGATCATAACGACAACTTACAGGTTCATCGAAAAGTTTGACAAGTGGCCCGATAGCTCAAGAGTAGGATTTGCTCCTCCAACATGGAGAGATATTCTTAAGGCCCTCTCGGTGTGACGGCGTCAATCATCATCTGGCCAGACACACGTAACTTCACCACAGGGATGCCGAAACACAATAACAAGAAAGAAGAACAAAATCGGTAACGAGGATTTCGGTATAGTGAGCATGGTGATGACTCAAGAGGATACCGATACATCTCGGGTTTTGTGAAGTATCATGTAGCAAAGGTAACGTCACATGATAACCAAAGGTTCACTCGAATATCATTCGTGTATTCATAGGGACCGGTATGGATGTCCACGATCCCTCTGTCGGTCATTGAACGAACGGTTTCGTTCATGTCTATGAGTTACCGAACCTACGGGGTCACAAGCTTAAGGCAATCACGATTTGCTGAGTGTTAGTAGGAAGGAAGTGATGAGAATGTATTTTCGGAATTGTTTCATTAATATTCAGAATAGTTTCAAGAGGATCTGGAAGCGTTTTGGGGTCACCGGAAGGGTTGCGGTAAATATCGGGTAATACTAGGTATCACCGATATATAGGCAAAATTGTGTCTATCATAGCTTGCCCTGGTAATAGCTATCGTATCCACACGCCTATGCTCCGTGATTCGTGTGGGGCTGGAATGGGAAAAGAGGTGAAGTGATTTAGGAGAGTTTCTGCGTTTTGCCTGTCAGAGAAAAGGCTGCGCATGCGGCAGTGTGATCCTGTGGTCCAACTAACGCATGACATGCTAGTGGGGCTAACTCCTCACACGTGAATTTGCCTTTCCCATCCGGTGGAACCTCTGGATGAAACGAGTCATTTGTGTGGAACTGATTTTGTGGTGCTCTTTGCTCTGTTTTGCATGTGAGCACTATGTGGGCCCATTTGGATGTGCATGGGTTGACCCAGGTGAACTTGGCTATTTAAGTTTTTTTATTCATGTGTGCGGCAGTTTTGTGGTACTACGGTCCGTAAGCATAATATCAAATAAGCATGTGAGTGGCTCTAGGTGTGATTAGGCACCATCAGCTTTTCATTTTTTCCATAAAGCCCATCAGTACATTGTGCCGTCAGAGAGAGATGTCGCTAGCTGGTGGGAATTTGTGTTTTGTTTGCATAGGGTGTTCTGGACACCGGTGGTGACTGCTACTCGATGTATTCCTCTGTCGCTCCCAGGTGACTGCTAGCGTCGTACTCGTACTCCTACACACTTCCTCCTCTAGCTCTCCCCACGCCATGGTCACCAAAGTGCTCCTCCGCACGCATGGTCGTTGTGCCTTGCCGACGTGCTCCTCGCCTGCCACACTCCGTCGGGTGCCGCGTGGAAGCCACGTCCAAGGCTCCTAGCAGCGCCTCCACGTTACTCCGACGAGAACCGCCCCGCCTCTCCTCGTGGTCGCCCGCGGTGATGGTCGCGCGCGTGCTCCTGCTGGACCCGACAGTGGGCTCCCTGCAGGTGACGACCTCCTGCCCATGGCACTAGCCACGCGCGCCACCGGCACAACCGTACCTCGAGGTCACCATCTCCCGTCCATGCTTCCCTAGCTACGACCCGTGGCTTGTATGGGGGACTACCATGTTAGGTAATCTTGTCAAGGACAGTTGATTAGTGTTAGCTAAGTTAATTAGTCATCGGTATAAAACTACTATACGTACTTAGTTTGGTCTAGTTTGTGTCCACTAAGCTAGGTAATATTTAGGTAATCTTGTCAAGAACCGTCAAATCCAAAGGTGATGCTGAACGAGCCTTTACCAAAGAACCGATACGAGGGAGTTGATCGCCCCAAAGAACCGTCAAATCCAAGGGTGGTGCCGAACGAGTCGTCATCAAAGAACCGATAGGAGGAAGTTGGTCGCCCCAAAGAACCGTCAAACCCAAGAGTGGTGTCGAACGAGTCTTCATCAAAGAACCGATAGGAGGGAGTTGGTCGCCCCAAAGAACCGTCAAATCCAAGGGTGGTGCCGAACAAGTCTTCACAAAAGAACCGATAAGAGGGAGTTGATCGCGATGAAGTACCGTCAAATCTAAGGGTGGTGCCGAACGAGTCTTCACAAAAGAACTGATAAGAGGGAGTTGGTCGCCATGAAGAACCGTCAAAGCCAAGGGTGGTGCCGAACGAGTCTTTACGAAAGAACCGATAGGAGGGAATTTGTCACCCCAAAGAACCGTAATCCAAGGGTGGTGCCTAACGAGTCTTCACGGAAGAACCGATAGGAGGGAGTTGGTCACCCCGAAGAACCGTCAAATTTAAGGGTGGTGCCGAACGAGCCTTCACCAAAGAACCGATAGGAGGGAGTTGGTCGCCAGGAAGTACGGTCCAACCCAAGGGTGGTGCCGAACAAGCCTTCATGAAAGAACCGATAGGAGGGAGTTGGTCGCCCCGAAGAACTGTCAAATCCAAGGATGATGCCGAATGAGTCTTCACGAAAGAACCGATAGGAGGGAGTTGGTCGTCACGAAGTACCGTCAAGTCCATGGGTGGTGCTGAACGAATCTTCATAAAAGAAGCGACAAGAGGGAGTTTCTCGCACAGCTACGCATCAACTGTTTTCTTTTTCATATTCAATTTTGAGATTACTAGTAGTATATTTGCGTGCAGGAGCACATCATGAATTGAGATGCCTGTACGTGCATATAAGGAGTTGCATTAAACTATCCATCCTCTTGCGCTTAAAAAATTCGTCCTATTGTACATGCATTGAAGGTTCTGACACTCCTGTACGTGGGCTACATATACGTAAGGAAAATCATGTATAAAACCAAACCATAAACGTGGGCTACATTAAAATTAGAGGCTATATGCATGGGGTGGGAGCGCTAGCTACCGGTGTGTGACGTGTCACAGACCAGTGTGAAATACCACATAAGAACGAGTCTGTGCGGTTCCATGCATGGTGGTTGCAGACTCTATCGATAGCTGTGTATGGAACCGTCGCGTTAAGTGGACCGAACCTATGATGTGTCTCCGACTGGTGTCACATGCGAGAGAACGGGGTGGTAACGTTTTGTCGTACACAGTGGAACCAGTGGAAGTAATTTTCTTAACGCAAGGAACTTGAAATAGACATGCTCATGCAGAAAAGAACAAAGGGACGCCACACCAGGCCCACGCAACGCAGCCTTTTGTCAGCCCACCAGGTATAAAGCGGACAGTACCAGGCCTGCCTCCACCTCCAATAATTCAACAAATGGGTTAGATTTAAAACAGGACCACACAGCCAGTTCGAATCACGAGGCGTTGCCTACGGTTCCGATAGCTATTTCCCTAGCAAGCTATGGTAGAAAAGAATAAGTTATTCTTCGTCCAAGGTAATCTTACGATCACTTCATAATTAAATTACATTTGGAATTCAAATAGTTACATTCCTATTGATTTACTACGTAAAATTTGGTATAAGAAAATAAAAACATAGGTCATAAGACAAGAAAATTTGGAGTTTATGTATATTTTACATTATATTTTTACGTTTGTAATTTTACATAACATAAAATATTTTTTACGACGATTATATATTTTTTACGGTCTCTTTTTACATCAGAAATATGACAAAACTTACGGCACGTAAAATTATAGTGCATTGATGGTAAAATAGAGGGGGTGAAAAATAACTATTCCTCACCCAGGGTGACGAATAGTCAATCTATATATGGGCTATTCTGTTTCGCGTAACAGAATATTATTCTGTTACCCTACTTGAACTGATGAATTCGAGCGGCTGTATTGATTCTGTCATTTCGTTGAACTGATCGTTTTCTATTAAAAGTGCAAATAAGAGCCCCTCCCTCTCTCCCCCTGTCTGTTCAGCCGGCCACTCCAGCCGTCGACCGAGCTGCTTGTGGCTGAGGACAGGGATCAGGTGACATGCACCTTTGCATGTCACCGTGTGACTTGCAGCCCAAATTCAAATTTAAACACTGTGAAAAATTCTGAAAAAAAATCATGCATAGTCACAACACATATTAAGATAAATCCTTAAAAAATTCAGATCAAAATTTGAAACATACATCAAGAAGCAAAAAAAAGAAATCTGTCATGAATAGTTGCAAATGGTTCTGTGTATACTATTCACATCTGAGTTTCTTTTTTTTGCTTCTTAATGTATGTTTTGAATTTTGATCTGAATTTTTTAGGGATTATCTTAATATGTGCTGTGAACATGCATAATTTTTTCAGATTTTTTCGTAATGTTTAAATTTGAATTTGGGCCGCGAGTCACACGGTGACATGCAGATCCCTGTCCTGTGGCTGATCCCTCCCGGCAACCCAGGCCCTACATCCAGCGACCGCGACTTTCTCGGCTACATCTTCCACAATGGCTCCGCCTCCTGGCGCAGCGGCCGTGGAGAGCTCACCCTCCCACGGCTCCCCAACCTGCGGCGCCCTACCAGTTCCGCCTCTTCCGCTGGCACCCCAAAGAGCACTCCTACCACCACGTCGACCACAACGGTAACCCGCTCCCCCATGGCCGCCACCGCGTCGCCCTCTCCGGCGAGGTCTCTTTCGCGGGCTCGGCTGTGCGGCCCGAGCAGGTGCACCTCACGTTCTCCGATAGGGCCGACGAGATGCGGGTGATGTTCGTGTGCGCGGACGCCGGAAAGAGGGCCGTGAGGTATGGGCTTGAGAAGGAGGAGGAGAAGGGCTGGACGGAGATGGGCACGGAGGTGAGGACGTACGAGCAGAAGCACATGTGCGACGCGCCGGCGAACGACAGCGTAGGGTGGAGGGATCCGGGCTTCGTCTTCGCTGGCCTCATGAATGGGTTGGAGCCCGGAAGGAGGTACTTTTACAAGGTAAACCAAAGATTGGATTCCCCGCAAGAAAATACTCAGAGAGTGAACCTGCAAAAGAACACCTAAATTTATCAATCGTGACAGCAATTTAGCGTTCCAGCGGCAGCAGATTGTTCTTCCAGTAGCTTGCCCAGCGGAGGAGCCGGCCGTCATCCCGAGCGGCGCGCTGTTCTCCATGTCGTCAGGTGACTTGCTGGAGCTCGACGACAAGCAGTGGTTTGGCGGCATGGTTTCCGGGTCGTACTACGAGAGCTTGGCGCAGGGGATGCTCATCGAGCCGCCGGACGCTGGAGCGTGGCGAGAGGACAGCAAGCACAGCGGCATGGCGGAGACGCAGACGCCCTGTGGAGTTAATCGTTCAGCTAAGTAGAGCACAGTTATACTCTACATAGTACTAGTTGTGTTGCGTTCTTCCCAATTTGGGAAGAAACAGAGGAGGCACTTTGTTCCTTAATTGTGTGTATAGCAAGTTTCCGATTTCCATTTTTTGAGAGAAAGGGCTAGATTGCTTATTTGCATCCATCAATTATTGTTGTCCATGAATCAAAATCCATTTGCTGTTTGAAAGGGCCAGATTGCTTATTTGCTTATCCACAAAATTTCACAAAGAATTGTCAAATGCGAAACTTTCGAAGAGCCCAAAGATTTCAGTTCAACGTCTACGCAAAGCCATTGAAAATGTGAAACTTAGTCATGTTGAACGTTTTCTCAAATTTGCAATTGGTGAAGAATAATTTGAAATACGGTGAGACCCTTCGTGTTGTTTTCGCGTCAGAAAAAACAGAGTACTCGTACTGATCTATGTGTATGTGTGTACCGAGGAGGTATTTTTAATAGAGTAATTTTGAATGGTTCCGAAAAAAGTATTTGAACTGATGTCCGTATGGGTTTGTACTGATCGTGTTTTCACAGACTAGACTTTACTCTCTTTTTTGGTACGGTTTTTCTCATAACTTTTCAATGGTTTACGGTATTATAGTCCTCGGACTTGCATGGTTTATATCTTGAACTGAATTATATTTTTCAAAAAGAAAATGTTTTGTGTGTTTCTTTTTTGAACTCTTTTTTTTGCAACGATGTTTTTGGACTTCTCGCGTTTTGCGACTTGAACTTTTACCATTTGAATTTCCGTGGGCTTTTTTTTTGTTTGGGCTTTTTTCCAAACTTATCTGAGACGTCATGTTTGAACGTACAACTTTTGTAGTTGTGAACTTGTCATTTTTTCCATCTATTAAGTTGCTTTTTTCCTCCGAACTTTTACTGGTACAATTTCTTTTTTTGCAAATTTAATGTCCCTTGAGTCAGAACTGATGCAATTTTAAATTTTAAATTTATGGTACTTATGGTACTAGAGAGTTTGTACTTCTTAAAAAATAATCACTCGATGTTCTTTTAGTTTTAGCTTTTAGTTTTCTTTCTCATCCTTATCCTCACCGACGGTGTCATCACACATCGTACCTTTATGGTTTATGTAGTTGAACGGACTTACATTTTTACCATCCCCTTCTTTTAAAAACTTATGTTTTCTTCTCCAAACTTCCTACCTGACGAGAATCGGAACTTATTTATTTTTTACAATTGTACTTCCAAGTGTCTTTAATGACATTTTCACTTTTTTACTTTGCTTTACCTCATCAAACAGGCGCACAACACATTTGAAGAAACAAAATACGAATCTTGGAAGCACTAGGGGGATAACCATTTGCACAGGACTTCATGTGTGCCTTCATCATAGAAAAATATACTGAATACCACCAAGTTCTAAGGTTGAACAAATGAATCATACAGAATATTGTCAAAACCCCGCATTTTTCTCACTAAAACAAACTTCTGTACTTGCATACATCCCTCTTTGAACTTGGACGGCACCTAGTCCTCAACTCGAACGATGACCAATGCTCAACTCGAACGGAGGAGGTTGTCGTTGCTTTTTAACCATGAATGCTTCGAAAGACACTAGGAATTGCTTCAAAAGTACTTTATACTTTTGAACATGAGGGTTCTCTCAGCTGGGCCAAGAAGCAATGCATACATCATATTTTTATTCTACAAGAACAAAATACATCATATTGTTCTCTAACACACACCGAATACACATAGAACACACACACTTAAGTTCAGAGAACCATCATGTTTATGTTTGGAGAATAAATGCATTTAAGCTCAAAGAACAAATGTGTTTAGGTTCAGAGAACAAAACAATCTTTAGTGTGATTTTCTACATATGGATAATCGCAGAAGCAACATAGTTGGACTGAAGCTCTAAAATTTTTTGGAAACTGCAATTGGAAAGGTGAGCATCAAGTGGTAATTAAGGAAGGCTAACAAAAACGAAAGTAGCATTTTTTACATGACGGGTAGTGGTAGGTATTGGTTCATTGCTTTTTCCATCCAGTATGGTGTCAACAAGGATGCGGTAGCTCTCGTCCTCGATGGGCGCCCAGTCATCATCGAAGAGCTTGAGGAGGAGCTTCAGGACTGGCCAAACATGCTAATTGGAGAAGCCAAGAGGCTTCATCACCTCCAGCTCCTTTCTAGTAGCATTAGCGTTGTTGGAAACCATGGACTTTAATGAAATGGTTCAGGGATCACTCCCAGTCAATCCCATTTGCTACTTGTGCTGCAGAGAACATGAATATAAAGCAGATGGTGAGTCATCGATTTTTCTTTACGATATATCTAAACTTACAAAATTTTGAAACTTGCACTGACGATATTAGGGTGATATATCTAAACTTTACTGAATTTTGAAGAAACTCGCTGCAAATCATTACTTATTAGGTGATATATCTAAAGTTTCAGAATTTTGAAACTTGCACTGATGATATTTCTGCACACGCAACAACTATTCTGTGATTTTTCATGGACTAAAGGTAGAATACGCACCGAACTAATATTAAGTCTGGTATAGAAATTCTCTATTCATGAACTGACAATATTTCTTCTATGTGGAATACACAAGATCTCCTCAATGGGCCATGATGCAGGCATCGCCGCAGGCAACACTTGGCGCACCAGAGAACCTGTACTGTTGGATTTGTCGAGAGAGGACTAAGGGAACACGCCGGCGTTGGGGTGGCGGATGCAAGTATTGGAGTTTAGCCTAAAATCACAAGAGAATGGATCAAAATGAATTCAGGTTGACTTCTAATCTTTTATCAAGCTATAAAAGTTAGAACTGATGTTACACAAACCGAGGTATTTTTTAAAAGAACAGCTCACGTAATATGTATAGTACCACTGTTTTTTTCATTCTCATGAACAAATAACCATAGACTAACGAGAGAATGTATTACTCGACACTAGGCATTTTCTTCTCAGAACCACTTTGGTTTTCTTTTCTTTTTCTTCACTTTTGCTCTGCTTTCTTTTTTCCTTGCTTTATGAAGTGCCCCATCAGAAAAGTTGAACTTTATATTTTACCAATCTCCACATCTACTGAAACTAAGGGAGCTCCTTTTGAAACATGTACGATAAACTGAAAAGGCATATACAAGGCCAACTGAAAAACCATATACAAGGTGAACCGGAAAAGCTTCTGAGAAAAAAAAGTGAACCAACGTTTTGTTGTTTTTCTAGTTACTAAACTACTTATTACCATAACAGCGGCTAAACTGATGCTGCATATGTATATAGGAAGGTTACTGGTACCAAAAAATTAGGACAGTAAACAACATTATAAATTGAATTCCTGAATGTTCAGTCCAAGTGGTACTAGATGATGATAGCTGATGACTATGTAAAAGTTAAGTGACAACAAGTTCAAAAGAAATTCAGAAAATGAAATCGAATTGATGGGCTTACTTCATGCATTAAATTATACACCATAGTGTCTTGTCTGGATGTACACGACGGAGCCGGCGGGCTGCACATCGAGCCACGCTGTGCAGAGCAATGGTGTCGAATGATTCAGTCTCGGTGGGCTGGGAGCATGGCATTGCTGCTATCAGAAATTTTTACCATTGATTTCTGAACAATAGGTACAAGAATCACCAAAAGTTGGACTGAAGCTCTAGGAATTTTAGCTCAAAGAACAAACACGGTTAAGTTCATAGATGAAACATAGTTCAACGTTCTTCAGTGTGATTTTCTGCATAAGGAAAATCGTAGAAGCAACATAGTTGGACTGAAGCTCTAGCAACATAGTTGAACTTTGGAAATTTTCTGCCGGCCGGCCCTATGAACAACTTACCATTGATGAACAATGCCCAACCTCAGCCCTAACGTTCTTCAAGTTACATTTAAGAGGAGCCAAAAAAATTGTTCTGTTACCATTGACGAGAGCTAAAGTAATTACAATTATCCTAACCAGCATATGCTCAAACAAGTTGAGGTTTCTTTTACTTGGGAACAACTTCAGTTCACGTTTCTCTCACATAAATAAATTTTAGTTTAGGCTTAAGAGACAGTCAGTCTGTGTTAACTGAAAACAACTCAAGTTTAACATGGCACATATCCTAGAGATACATGCTTCTCAAGCCTGAACAAAGGCAAAAAAATTGATTTTTCAATGCGTTGTAGGCAAGAATGGATCCGAGTCAGAACTGATGCGATTTACTCCATCGAACTACTACGAAAGTTTTCTCTATACTGTTATGTTTTTAACACACAAGTATTGAACTGTTTACTGCCTTCCCATTATGAATTGATGGCATAGTACATGTTGAACTGTTACACAAGAGCAAAATTCAGAAATACATATATATTTGGTGTACTCCAAATATGTGCAGTTTCAGGAACAAAACTTTCTGAACCTTCTATACTAAAGAACTTGAATGATTAGTCCAAAACTTTCTGAACTTGAACGAGCTCGCCGGAGAACTTGGACTGAAGAACTTGCACACGGCGAGCTGCAGGGGGTAAGGGAGGGCGGTAGTGCGCGGGATTCAGAGGCGGCGAATGGAAGTGGAAGCAGGGGGTGAGCTGCCGACGCGGTGGAAGCAGAGAGGACATCAGCGCGTGGAAGCAGGGGATGGGGTGGCGACGTGTGGAATCAGCAGGGAGCGGTCGACAGCGCGTGGAAGGAAGGGGACGGGACCCGGCGATGCCTAAAATCAGAGAGGAAGCGGTCGCCAGCGTGGTGGTTGGTGGTCATGGCTGCAGGTGCGGGGCGGTGGACGCGGCGGCCGGCGGGGGCGCGGTATTTTCGCCTGTAGGTAGGAAGTGGGCGCGGCGAGTCGCCGGTAGGTGGGAGGGGGAGAGGGGGCAGAGCCGCGGTTGGTAGCCGGGGAGGTGGGAGGCGGGGGCACGGCTGGAAACCGGTGAGGTGGGGGGCGGGCCGCGGCTGGTCGCCGGGGAGGTGGGAGGTGGCGGCACAGCTGGACGTCGGGGAGGTGGGAGGCGGGGCCGCGGCTGGTCGCCGGGGAGGTGGGAGGCGGGGGCAGCAATGCAGTGTAATTCTACGTTCCGTATGTATCTTATTTCTGACGTAAAAAGAGACCGTAAGAAAATATATAGTCGCCATATAAAATATTTTATGTTATGTAAAATTACAAACGTGAAAACATAGTATAAAATATACATAAACTCTAAATTTTCTTGTCTTGTGATCTATATTTTTATTTTTATACCAAATTTTACGTAGTGAATAATTATTTGAATTCCAAATATAATTTAATTATGAAGTGATCATAAGATTACCTCGGGTGAAGAATAACTTATTCTGCACCCTGGGTGATGAATAGCATCACTATATATATGATGGTTGGGACAACTTTCCAGGAGTTATGATGTTGGTCCTTTGATGACCCGGTAAGGTGGTGTCATGCCGAGTACACCTGGCCGGACGACCTATTGTTATAGTTTTCCTTGTTAGCATGGTTATCCATTCTTTCATGAGGAAATTGTAAGACTTATTCTACAAGTTATTCCTGATGGATCCTTTGTACTTCCAAAGTCTGATCTTCACCTGACGACCATGTCAATGCTATTTCGAAGCATGTCTATGGTACTTCGATTTTCAACAAGAACATTTGAAGCCAATGCTAAATGTTTCTTACTCAATTATCCAAACACCGCTGTATGGGTAATGTCATGAAATTTCTCTCCCCTATCTAAAGAGTTTTCTACATTATATCATGTCATGGATATCATGCTTTGCTTGTCCTTGGGAAAGATATACCCTTGAAATATGTGTTTAAACATATTTTCCTTTCCATTATTCTGTTTAATCTGATAATCATATTTTCCTTTCCATTGGTTGGTTTAACGTTTCTTGTGATCTATATGATCTAAGCAGTAATGTTCTCCTGCTTATGTAAACACCTCGGTGTACAATTCTGTCAGCAAGACCCTGTTACCATTGTTGATGACATTCCAGTAGCCACTGATGGACGAGAACTTTGCTTATTGGTCCGCCTCGTTCAACGAGCAGGAAAATGGTTCTCTTCATCCCTCGCCCTTGGTACCGATGTTGTTGCCGACATAACCGACAGACTATCCTCTAACATGCATTGCTTACATGATCGTGCAAGATGTCACCGCCCTTCCTACTTTTAACCCACATGGTAGGCCCATAACCTACAGTTCCACAGGATCGAAACCTGACTCTCCTGTACAACCCTGTTTCTAATGGTTATTCCTCACGCTTGGCTTCGTATTTAATTCACGGGTCACCTTCCTAGTGCTCTATTCTGGTATCAGACGCAATACTTACTCTCGTTGCTTGAACCCCTTTCACACTTTGTTTCAGGCATCAAACGATTCACCCGCTCGAAACTTCTCATGGTACCTACTTACCTTGCTCTCGATATTGTCTTAAGTTTCCATTCAAGAGTTACTTTCCGCCACCATCCCCGATGTTATCAACCAGATAGTCAACCTTTCAGAGGTCCGTTTTTCCGAAGTTACCCCTTGTCCTTCATATGTACAATGAAAACTCCGAAGAAAGGATGACGACTTCATCGTGAGGATTATAATCTTACAACAACTAAAAGCTAATAATACTAAAAAGAAAACATAAATGCAAAATTAAAACAAACCAAAAAAATAACTAAAAGGAGACCCCCCCACTTGGCCACGGCCCAGCTGGCCTCTAGGCTAACCAGGCCGGCCCAGCCAGTCCCCCACCTCCCCGATTAACCCCACTCCCCCGTGACCTAACCTACCCATGCCCCCACTCGCCCCCACGTCTCCCTCGTCTCCCATACGCGCCACAACACACTCACGCACGCACAAGGCAGCGCCCCGTCCCGTGCGCCTCCTACCCTCCCGGCCTCGCGCGTCCCGCCGGCGACCTCGCTGGAGCCCACCTCGCCGGAGGCCCCGTCGCAGATCTGGTCTCCCTCCGTCCCCTGATGCCCGCGCCTCCCCCTCTCCCATCCTCTGCGCCCCCCGATTGGATCGGGGGGATCGAACCGCCACCGCCGCCCGGAACGCCACCACCACGCCCTACCTCGTCGACGACCACCTCGCCGGACTGCCTCCACTCCGTCCGCGTCGTCTCCGACCTCCACCTCGCGCTCCACTGCCCCGTCCCTACGCCTCGCGGTGAGGACCCCGGTCCTCCTCTCTCCCCTCTGTCCCCGTGCACGCCGACCACGCTCACCACGACCCCGCCGCACCCACGGCCGCGCCTTCGCGCGTGCACCTGCGTGCCGGAGCTCGCGCTCTGGGCAGCACGCGCTCACCCCACGCCCGGTCCCGCTCCCGTGCACCCATAGCCGCGACCGCGTCGCCTACTCCGACTCCGCCAACACGGCCGCCCGCCGGTGGCCTCGCCCCGCTTTCCCCCCGGTCGGGCTCGTGCGACGGACATGACCCAGTACCCGTTAGCCCGCTATGGCCCCTGTGCCACTGACAGTAGGGGCCCACCCCCTGGAACGATTTTAAAAAAGAATTAAAAATAATTAATTAACTAAAAGTAATTAAAATATTAATTAATAAATAAAAAATTAGTTAACTTAATTAATCCTGATTAGATTAACCTAATCACTAGTTAATTAATTATACCCTGATTAACCTGATCAGTCAATGACATGTAGATCCCACATGTCAGTTTGATCCAGTCAACACCTCTGTTGACTGCTGACGTCATGATGATGTCAGCAATCACTATTTTGGATAATGTTGATTTAAAATAATTAAATAAATTCTAAAAATGATTTAAATCTTTTAAAATTAATATAAAATAAACCTAACTCGGATCGAAATACTTTCTACATGAAAGTTGCTCAGAACGACGAGACTGATCCGAATACGCAGCCCGTTCGTTCGCCACACACCCCTAGCATACCGAACACTCAACTTTCCCTCTCCGGTTCATCTGTCCGAAAACGCGAAACACCGGGAATACTTTCCCGGATGTTTTCCCCCTTCACCAGTATCACTTACTACCGCGTTAGGTCACCTCTAGCACCGCGCATTGCCATGTTATACTTTGATTGCTCTGTTATTTATTGTGTTCCCCCTCCATTAATTCTTTCTGGTAGACCCCGAGACTGCCGGCGACCCCCAGTTCGACTACGATGTTGACGACCCCTCCTTCTTGCCAGAGCAATCAGGCAAGCCCCCCCTTGATCACCAGATATCGCCTATTCTTCTCTATACTGCTTGCATTAGAAGAGTGTAGCATGTTACTGCTTTCGGTTAATCCTATTCTGCTGCATAGCCTATCATTGTTGCTATAGTTGTTACCCTTACCTGCTATCCTACTGCTTAGTATAGGATGCTAGTGTTCCATCAGTGGCCCTACACTCTTGTCCGTCTGCCATGCTATACTACTGGGCCGTGATCACTTCGGGAGCTGATCACGGGTATATACTATATACTTTATATACATGACACATGTGGTGACTAAAGTCGGGTCAGCTCGTTGAGTACCCACAAGTGATTCTGATGAGGGGGCTGAAAGGACAGGTGGCTCCATCCCGGTAGAGGTGGGCCTGGGTTCCTGACGGCCCCCGACTGTTACTTTGTGGCGGAGCGACAGGGCAGGTTGAGACCACCTAGGAGAGAGGTGGGCCTGGCCCTGGTCGGCGTTCGCGGATACTTAACATGCTTAGCGGTATTTGATCTGAGTCTGGCCATTTGGTCTATACGCACTAACCAACTACGCGGGAACAGTTATGGGCACTCGACGTCGTGGTATCAGCCAAAGCCTTCGTGACGTCAGCGACGGAGCGGCGCGCGCCGGATTGGACTGGAACGCCTGCTAGGCTAGGTCTGCTTCCGGCCGCGTACGCAACGTGCAGGTGTGCAATGGGCGATGGGCCCAGACCCCTGCGCGCATAGGATTTAGACCGGCGTGCTGACCTCTCTGTTGAGCCTAGGTGGGGCTGCGACGTGTTGATCTTCCGCGGCCGGGCATGACCCAGAAAAGTGTGTCCGGCCAAATGGGATCGAGCGTGTTGGGTTATGTGGTGCACCCCTGCAGGGAAGTTTATCTATTCGAATAGACGTGTCCCTCTGTAAAAGGACGACCCGGAGTTGTACCTTGACCTTATGACAACTAGAACCGGATACTTAATAAAACACACCCTTCCAAGTGCCAGATACAACCCGGTGATCGCTCTCTAACAGGGCGACGAGGAGGGGATCGCCGGGTAGGATTATGCTATACGATGCTACTTGGTGAACTTACCATTTACTCTCTTCTACATGCTGAAAGATGGAGGTGGCCAGAAGCGTAGTCTTCGACAGGATTAGCTATCCCCCTCTTATTCTGGCATTCTGCAGTTCAGTCCACCGATATGGCCCTTTACACATATACCCATGCATATGTAGTGTAGCTCCTTGCTTGCGAGTACTTTGGATAAGTACTCACGGTTGCCTTTCTCCCCTTTCCCCCCTTTCCCTTCTACCTGGTTGTCGCAACCAGATGCCGGACCCCAGGAGCCAGACACCACCGTCGACGACGACTCCTACTACACCAGAGGTGCCTACTACTACGTGCAGCCCGCTGACGACGACCAGGAGTAGTTAGGAGGATCCCAGGCAGGAGGCATGCGCCTCTTTCGATCTGTATCCCAGTTTGTGCTAGCCATCTTATGGCAACTTGTTTAACTTATGTCTGTACTCAGATATTGTTGCTTCCGCTGACTCGTCTATGATCGAGCACTTGTATTCGAGCCCTCGAGGCCCCTGGCTTGTATTATGATGCTTGTATGACTTATTTATGTTTTAGAGTTGTGTTGTGATATCTTCCCGTGAGTGCCTGATCTTGATCGTACACGTTTGCGTGCATGATTAGTGTACGGTCAAAACGGGGGCGTCACAGGTTTGGATGCACAACTTAAGAGATAAAACATATTGAATAAATGAATCTACGAAAAAGGGAAAACTCGAAAGCACGCGCCCCTGCGTCGCCCTCCCTGCCGACACGGGGGAAACTGCATCCGCTGCCGCCAGGCAACCCCCCTCCGCCCGCCCCCGCTGCGCCGCCGCCGGAGGGCCGTCCGGCGAAGCCGCGCTGCGCCCCGGGATGGCGGCGGCGGGGCGAACCCGTTCCGCCCCAACCCCCTTCCCCTCCCCCAGATCCGCCTCCGCGCAGGACACCACCTCCCCGGCCATTTCCGCTGCGCCGCCGCCAGGGGGCAGCTTGGTCGTGCCGCGCCTCGGGAAGACGGCGGCGGGACGGATCCACCCCTGCGCACGCTCCTCCCTCCCCCTTGCGCCCCGCGCCACGCAGCTCCTGCGCCGGCGCCCTCCCTCCCAGCTGCTGCACTTTGCCAGTCCGGCGATGGCCGTTGTGTGCCAGCCTCGCCCACAGGGCACCGTCCCTAGCAGCTCTCCCTCCCCCTCTGTGTATGGCCCAGCCCTGCTGGTGCTGCTGCCCTTGGATTGGGCGCAGGATCTGCGGCCGGTCGCAAGGGTGTCTGCGGCATGCCTTCCTGCTTGCGGTCCCCTCGCCACCGGCGGCCCGTCCTCTTCCCCGTGCAACGGCAACGGCTCTCGCGGTGGCGAAGAGTATACAGTGCTAGTGGTGATCTTGAAGCCCACAAGGCGGGTGCTTGCTGGCGCTGCTCCGGTCGCGACGACCTTGGACCTGCGTCCCTTCCGGTGTCCATGGTTGCCGGCGTCCTCTGCCGGACGGCTCCAGCCTCGGTGACCCAGGAGCTGCGTTCCTTCCAGCTTGCTTGGCTCCCTGATGTCCCGACGACTATGGTCATGGTAGCTAGGATCTGCGTCCCACCAGTCCTTGCTTGCCGGCGTCGCCGATCGCCGTCGCCCCACCCCCTCGTGGCTTGCTTCGCACCCGCCCTACCTTGTATGCCTCAAGGCCTCCGCTTTTGCCAGATCCAATGCTCGTGGATTCAGAGGCGGTGCCACCCTCCGACGGCAGTTGCAGCCCTGCCAACCCCTTCCGACATGGTGACTCCGACCGGCGTTGGCTTCCTCATCTTCGTTTTCAGATATGGTGGCTATGGGATTGCTCAACCTCAGGCCAGGGAGAAACCCCTGCTCGGCTTGCCGATGCTGGCAGCGGCGGGCGTCTGCGGATGTCGTTTCCTTCTTGGAGGCGATGTCAAGGCCCTCGGTTGCGCCCCTCTTCGAGCTCAGGGGAAGCCCTAGGTCCGGTTCCTCCGGTTTGGATGGCGACGACATCTCAACGTCGTCCTCCTTGAAGGCCCCATCTTGCTCGCTCGCGGTGTCCCCGGTTTTTGTTCTCGAGATGTTGATGCTCTAGTTGGTTCGGCGTTGCCACTCTTGGTTCGGGTTTGGTAGGTTTAGCTGTGATGTATCTTCTCTTGGGTCGAGCATCCCTTTCCTTTCTGCTCCGGGCACCGTGTTCACGCCTGCGTTCGTGTCATGTGTTGTACCCCTATCTGTACTCATTTTATTTCTTCTATCAATGCAATGATACGCAAGTTTTGCGTATTCGAGAAAAAGAAAAAGGGAAAACTCCCAGGTACTTGACGCAACCTGGGAAGATGGGAGTGACATTTGCAAAGGGTACCCCTTAATTAGTGATTTCGTCTCTATTTCCGTATATTTAGTACTTTATTTCAATGGTAAATAAATAATAGAATGAACAATAACTTATTTTTAGTGCCACATTTTTTAAAAACATTACTTTTTTCTTATCCACATGAACATCTCATTTGAAATATGTGAACGTTTCTTTTCATGGCCATGAGTATTTTTTCTAAAATATTTTTTCATTGTTGGTATGGAAATTTAGTTTTATATATGGAAAATATTTTCTTACATTTTTTTGTGATATTGCTAAATAATTTTCACTAGTATTGTGAAAATTTTATTTAGTACTCCCTCCGTTTAAAATACTTTGAAGGTTTACACTTGAACAAATCTTCTGGGTTGTATCTCTACTACTTAAAAAGAATGTAAGGTTCCCATTTCACCTTTCTTCCCACCATCCCTTCATCCAACCTTCCATGTATATGATAATCAATCACCTTATCTCTACTACTTAAAAAGAATGCAAGGTTCCCATTTCACCTTTCTTCCCACCATCCCTTCGTCCAACCTTCCATGTATATGATAATCAATCACCTTAATTTACTTACCTATTGAACCAATTCCACTTTAATTTACTTACCAAACTTTCAATCAGAATATAACGTAAGTCACGGTCAGAATTTGATGAACATTTATTTACACAATCGCATTATTATTGACAGATAATAAAAAGCTAACGTACTACTACCTTTGTCCTGGTTTATTGGTTGCCGTTGTATTTTGTGCCAAAATTTGACCACAAATTTAACTAACAAAATGTTCATGCATGTCACAAAAAATTATATCATTGAAAACCAGGTTTAAATACGAATCCAATGATACAATTTTTGTTGACATGCATTAACATTTTGTTAGTTAAATCTTTGGTCAAAATTTGTCACAAATTGCAAAGGGGACAAATACACCAGTACGAAGGTAGTAGAATATTTATATCCCGTTGCAACGCACGGGCATTGTTCTAGTTTATAATTTAAAACCAAATGAATTTATTTATTGAAATGAGTACGAATATATAAGTTCATATAAGTGTACTATAAAAATAGTTTATTATTTTTAAAACATGCCAAATTTAACTTCTTATAAAGGTTAAAATAATCATATGTTCCAATGAGTTGTGTGTTGGGGAACGTAGTAATTTCAAAAAAATTCCTACGAACACGCAAGATCATGGTGATGCATAGCAACGAGAGGGGAGAGTGTGTCCACGTACCCTCGTAGACCGAAAGCGGAAGCATTAGAACAACACGGTTGATGTAGTCGTACGTCTTCACGATCCGACCGATCCAAGTACCGAACGCACGGCACCTCCGAGTTCAGCACACGTTCAGCTCGATGACGTCCCACGAACTCCGATCCAGCAGAGCTTCGAGAGAGAGTTCTGTCAGCACGACGGCGTGATGACGGTGATGATGATGCTACCGACGCAGGGCTTGGCCTAAGCACCGCTACGATATGACCGAGGTGGATTATGGTGGAGGGGGGCACCGCACACGGCTAAAAAATCAATGATCAATTGTTGTGTCTATGGGGTACCCCCTGGCCACGTATATAAAGGATGGAGGGAGGAGGAGGCCGGCCCTCATAGGGCGCGCCCAAGTGTGGAGTCCTACTAGGACTCCCTAGTCCTAGTAGGATTCCACCTCCCACATGGAATAGGAAAAAGGGAAGGGAGAAGGAGAAGGAAAGAAGGGGGCGCCCCCTCCCTAGTCTAATTCGGACCAGTCCATGGGGAAGGGTGCGGCCACCCTTTGGGGCCTTTCTCTTCTTTCCCGTATGGCCCATTAAGGCCCAATACGTATTCCCGTAACTCTCCGGTACTCTGAAAAATACCCGAATCACTTGGAACCTTTCCGATGTCCGAATATAGTCGTCCAATATATCGATCTTTACGTCTCGACCATTTTGAGACTCCTCGTCATGTCCCCGATATCATCTGGGACTCCGAACTATCTTCGGTACATCAAAACACATAAACTCATAATACAAATCGTCACCGAACGTTAAGCGTGCGGACCCTACGGGTTCGAGAACTATGTAGACATGACCGAGACACGTCTCCGGTTAATACCAATAGCGGAACCTGGATGCTCATATTGGTTCCTACATATTCTACGAAGATCTTTATCAGTCAAACCGCATAACAACATACGTTGTTCCCTTTGTCATCGGTATGTTACTTGCCCGAGATTCGATCGTCGGTATCTCAATACCTAGTTCAATCTCGTTACCGGCAAGTCTCTTTACTCATTCCGTAATACATAATCCCGCAACTAACTCATTAGTTACAATGCTTGCAAGGCTTATAGTGATGTGCATTACCGAGAGGGTCCAGAGATACCTCTCCGACAATCGGAGTGACAAATCCTAATCTCGATCTATGCCAACTCAACAAGTACCATCGGAGACACCTGTAGAGCACCTTTATAACCCGGTTACGTTGTGACGTTTGGTAGCACACAAAGTGTTCCTCGGGTATTCGGGAGTTGCATAATCTCATAGTCATAGGAACATGTATAAGTCATGAAGAAAGCAATAGCAATATGCTAAACGATCAAATGCTAAGCTAACGGAATGGGTCAAGTCAATCGCATCATTCTCTAATGATGTGATCCCTTTAATCAAATGACAAGTCATGTCTATGGCTAGGAAACTTAACCATCTTTGATTCAACGAGCTAGTGAAGTAGAGGCATACTAGTGACACTCTGTTTGTCTATGTATTCACACATGTACTAAGTTTCCGGTTAATACAATTCTAGCATGAATAATAAACATTTATCAGGAAATAAGGAAATAAATAATAACTTTATTATTGCCTCTAGGGCATATTTCCTTCAGTCTCCCACTTGCACTAGAGTCAATAATCTAGTTCACATCGCCATGTGATTTAACACCAATAGTTCACATCACCATGTGCTTAACACCCATAGTTCACATCGTCATGTGACCAACACCCAAAGGGTTTACTAGAGTCAATAATCTAGTTCACAGCGCTATGTGATTAACACCCAAAGAGTACTAAGGTGTGATCATGTTTTTGCTTGTGAGAGAAGTTCAGTCAACGGGTCTGCCATATTCAGATCCGTATGTATTTTGCAAATTTCTATGTCAACAATGCTCTGCACGGAGCTACTCTAGCTAATTGCTCCAACTTTCAATATGTATCCAGATTGAGACTTAGAGTCATCTGGATCAGTGTCCAAACTTGCATCGACGTAACCCTTTACGACGAACCTTTTGTCACCTCCATAATCGAGAAACATATCCTTATTCCACAAAGGATAATTTTGACCGCTATCCAGTGATCTACTCCTAGATCACTATTGTACTTCCTTGCTAAACTCAGTGTAGGGTATACAATAGATCTGGTACACAGCATGGCATACTTTATAGAACCTATGGCTGAGGCATACGGAATGACTTTCATTCTCTTTCTATCTTCTGTCGTGGTCGGGTTTTGAGTCTTACTCAATTTCACACCTTGTAACACAGGCAAGAACTCTTTCTTTGACTTTTCCATTTTGAACTACTTCAAAATCTTGTCAAGGTATGAACTCATTGAAAAAACTTATCAAGCGTCTTGATCTATCTCTATAGATCTTGATGCTCAATATGTAAGCAGCTTCATCGAGGTCTTTCTTTGAAAAAACTCCTTTCAAATACTCCTTTATGCTTTCCAGAAAATTCTACATCATTTCCGATCAACAATATGCCATTCACATATACTTATCAGAAATGATGTAGTGCCCCCACTCACTTTTTTGTAAATACAGGCTTCACCGCAAGTCTGTATAAAACTATATGCTTTGATCAACTCACCAAAGCGTATATTCCAACTCTGAGATGCTTGCACCAGTCCATAGATGGATCGCTGGAGCTTGCACATTTTGTTAGCACCTTTAGGATCGACAAAACCTTCTGGTTGTATCATATACAACTCTTCTTTAAGAAATCCATTAAGGAATGCAGTTTTGACATCCATTTGCCAGATTTCATAAAATGCGGCAACTGCTAACATGATTCGGACAGACCTTTAAGCATCGATACGAGTGAGAAAATCTCATCGTAGTCAACACCTTGAAATTGTCGAAAACATTTTGCAACAATTCGAGCTTTGTAGATAGTAACACTACTATCAGCGTCCGTCTTCCTCTTGTAGATCCATTTACTCTCAATGGCTTGCCGATCATCGGGCAAGTCAACCAAAGTCCATACTTTGTTCTCATACATGGATCCCATTTCAAATTTCATGGCTTTAACCATTTTGCGGAATCTCGGCTCATCATCGCTTCCCCATAGTTCGTAGGTTCGTCATGGTCAAGTAACATGACCTCCAGAACAAGATTACCGTACCACTCTGGTGCGGACCGTACTCTGGTTGACCTACGAGGTTTGGTAGTAACTTGATCTGAAGTTTCATGATCATCATCATTAATCTTCCTCACTAATTGGTGTAGGCATCACTGGAACTGATTTCTGTGATGAACTATTTTCCAATTCGGGAGAAAGTACAATTACCTCACCAAGTTCTACTTTCCTCCCACTCACTTCTTTCGAGAGAAACTCTTTCTCTAGAAAGGATCCATTCTTAGCAACGAATATTTTGCCTTTGGATCTGTGATTAGAAGGTGTACCCAACAGTCTCCTTTGGGTATCCTATGAAGACGCATTTCTCCGATTTGGGTTCGAACTTATCAGGTTGAAACCTTTTCACATAAGCATTGCAACTCCAAACTTTAAGAAACGACAACTTTGGTTTCTTGCCAAACTACAGTTCATATAGTGTCATCTCAACGGATTTAGATGGTGCCCTATTTAACGTGAATGCAGCTGTCTCTAATGCATAACACCAAAACGATAGTGGTAAATCGGTAAGAGACATCATAGATTGCACCGTATCTAATAAAGTACGGTTACGATGTTCGGACACACCATTATGCTGTGGTGTTCCAGGTGGCGTGAGTTGCGAAGCTATTCCGCATTGTTTCAAATGAAGACCAAACTCGTAACTCAAATATTCTCCTCCACGATCAGATCGTAGAAACTTTATTTTCTTGTTACGATGATTTTCCACTTCACTCTGAAATTATTTGAACTTTTCAAATGTTTCAGATTTATGTTTCATCAAGTAGATATACCCATATCTGCTCAAATCATCTGTGAAGGTGAGAAAATAACGATACCCGCCGCGAGCCTCAATATTCATCGGACCACATACATCAGTATGTATGATTTCCAATAAATCCGTTGCTCGCTCCATTGTTCCGGAGAACGGCGTTTTAGTCATCTTGCCCATGAGGCATGGTTCACAAGTACCAAGTGATTCATAATCAAGTGATTCTAGAAGTCCATCAGTATGGAGTTTCTTCATGCGCTTTACACCAATATGACCCAAACGGCAGTGCCACAGATAAGTTGCACTATCATTATCAACTCTGCATATTTTGGCTTCAACATTATGAATATGTGTATCACTGCAATCGAGATCCAACAAACCATTTTCATTGGGTGTATGACCATAGAAGGTTTTATTCATGTAAACAAAACAACAATTATTCTCTAACTTAAATGAATAACCTATTTCAATAAACATGATCAAATCATATTCATGCTCAACGCAAACACCAAATAACATTTATTTAGGTTCAACACTAATCCCGAAAGTATAGGGAGTGTGCGATGATGATCATATCAATCTTGGAACAACTTCCAACACACATCGTCACTTCACCCTTAACTAGTTTCTGTTCATTTTGCAACTCCCGTTTCGAGTTACTACTTTTAGCAACTGAACCAGTATCAAATACCGAGGGGTTGCTATAAACACTAGTAAAGTACACATCAATAACATGTATATCAAATATACCTATGTTCACTTTGCCATCCTTCTTATCCGCTAATTACTTGGGGTAGTTCCGCTTCCAGTGACCAGTCCCTTTGCAGTAGAAGCACTTAGTCTCAGGCTTAGGTCCAGACTTGGGCTTCTTCACTCGAGCAGCAACTTGCTTGCCGTTCTCCTTGAAGTTCCCCTTATTCCCTTTGCCCTTTTCTTGAAACTAGTGGTCTTGTCAACCATCAACACTTGATGCTTTTCTTGATTTCTACCTTCGTTGATTTTAGCATCACGAAGAGCTTGGGAATCGTTTCCGTTATCCCTTGCATATTATAGTTCATCACGAAGTTCTAGTAACTTGGTGATAGTGACTAGAGAACTCTGTCAATCACTATCTTATCTGAAAGATTAACTCCCACTTGATTCAAGTGATTGTAGTACTCAGACATTCTGAGCACATGCTCACTAGCTGAGCTATTCTCCTCCATCTTGTAGGCAAAGTACTTGTCAAAGGTCTTATACCTTTCGACATGGGCATGAGTCTGAAATACTAATTTTAACTCTTGGAACATCTCATATGCTCCGTGGCGTTTCAAAAACGTCTTTGAACCCCGATTCTAAGCCGTAAAGCATGGTGCACTAAACTATCAAGTAGTCATCATATCGAGCTTGCCAAACGTTCATAACATCTGCATTTGCTCCTGCAATCGGTCTGTCACCTAGCGGTGCATCAAGGACATAACTCTTTTGTGCAGCAATGAGGATAATCCTCAGATCACGGATTCAATCCGCATCATTGCTACTAACATCTTTCAACTTAGTTTTCTCTAGGAACATATCAAAAATCAAATAGGGGAGCTAAACGCGAGCTATTGATCTACAACATAGATATGCTAATACTACCAGGACTAAGTTCATGATAAATTAAAGCTCAATTAATCATATTACTTAAGTACTCCCCCTTAGATAGACATCCCTCTAATCATCTAAGTGATCACGTGATCCATATCAACTAAACCATGTCCGATCATCACGTGAGATGGAGTAGTTTTCAATGGTGAACATCACTATGTTGATTATATCTACTATATGATTCACGCTCGACCTTTCGGTCTTAGTGTTCCGAGGCCATATCTGCATATGCTAGGCTCGTCAAGTTTAACTCGAGTATTCTGCGTGTGCAAAACTGGCTTGCACCCGTTGTATGTGAACGTAGAGCTTATCACACCCGATCATCACATGGTGTCTCGGCACGAAGAACTGTCGCAACGGTACATACTCAGGGAGAACACTTATACCTTGAAATTTTAGTAAGGGATCATCTTATAAAGCTACCGCCGAACTAAGAAAAATAAGATGTATAAAAGATAAACATCACATGCAATCAAAATATGTGACATGATATGGCCATGATCATCTTGCGCCTTTGATCTCCATCTCCAAAATACGGTCATGATCTCCATTGTTACCGGCATGACACCATGATCTCCATCATCTTGATCTTTTATCAACGTTTCGTCACATGGTCGTCGCACCAGCTATTTCTTTTGCAACTATTGCTATCTCATAGCGACAAAGTAAAGCAATTACATGGCACTTGCATCTTATGCAATAAAGAGACAACCATATGGCTCCTGCCAGTTGCCGATAACTCCGTTACAAAACATGATCATCTCATACAATAAAATATAGTATCATGTCTTGACCATATCACATCACAACATGCCCTGCAAAAACAAGTTAGACGTCCTCTACTTTGTTGTTGCAAGTTTTACGTGGCTACTACGGGCTGAGCAAGAACCGTTCTTACCTACGCATCAAAACCACAACGATAGTTCGTCAAGTTAGTGTTGTTTTAACCTTCTCAAGGACCGGGCGTAGCCACACTCGGTTCAACTAAAGTTGGAGAAACTGACACCGCCAGCCACCTGTGTGCAAAGCACGTCGGTAGACCAGTCTCGCGTAAGCGTACGCGTAATGTCGGTCTGGGCCGCTTCATCCAACAGTACCGCCGAACCAACTATGACATGTTGGCAAGCAGTATGACTTATATCGCCCACAACTCACTTGTGTTCTACTCGTGCATATAACATCTACGCATAAACCTGGCTCGGATGCCACTGTTGGGGAACGTAGTAATTTCAAAAAAATTCCTACGAACACGCAAGATCATGGTGATGCATAGCAACGAGAGGGGAGAGTGTGTCCACGTACCGTCGTAGACCAAAAGCGGAAGCGTTAGAACAACGCGGTTGATGTAGTCGTACGTCTTCACGATCCGACCGATCCAAGTACCGAACGCACGGCACCTCCGAGTTCAGCACACGTTCAGCTCGATGACGTCCCACGAACTCCGATCCAGTAGAGCTTCGAGGGAGAGTTCCGTCAACACGACGGCGTGATGACGGTAATGATGATGCTACCGAGCAGGGCTTCGCCTAAGCACCGCTAGGATATGACCTAGGTGGATTATGGTGGAGGGGGCACCGCACACGGCTAAAAAATCAATGATCAATTGTTGTGTCTATGGGGTACCCCCTGGCCACGTATATAAAGGATGGAGGGAGCAGGAGGCCGACCCTCATAGGGCGCGCTCAAGTGTGGAGTCCTACTAGGACTCCCTAGTCCTAGTAGGATTCCACCTCCCACGTGGAATAGGAAAAAGGGAAGGGAGAAGGAGAAGGAAGGAAGGGGGCGCCCCCCTCCCTAGTCCAATTCGGACCAGTCCATGGGGAAGGGTGCGACCACCCTTTGGGGCCTTTCTCTTCTTTCCCGTATGGCCCATTAAGGTCCAATACGAATTCCCGTAACTCTCCGGTACTCTGAAAAATACCCGAATCACTCGGAACCTTTCCGATGTCCGAATATAGTCGTCCAATATATCCATGTTTACGTCTCGACCATTTCAAGACTCCTCGTCATGTCCCCGATCTCATCCGGGACTCGGAACTACCTTCGGTACAACAAAACACATAAACTCATAATACAAATCATCACCGAACGTTAAGCGTGCGGACCCTACGGGTTCGAGAATTATGTAGACAACCGAGACACGTCTCCAGTCAATAACCAATAGTGGAACCTGGATGCTCATATTGGTTCCTACATATTCTACGAAGATCTTTATCGGTCAAACCGCATAACAACATACGTTGTTCCCTTTGTCATCGATATGTTACTTGCCTGAGATTCGATCGTCGGTATCTCAATACCTAGTTCAATCTCGTTACCGGCAAGTCTCTTTACTCGTTCCGTAATACATCATCCCGCAACTAACTCATTAGTTACAATGCTTGCAAGGCTTATAGTGATGTGCATTACCGAGAGGGCCCAGAGATACCTCTCCGACAATCGGAGTGAAAAATCCTAATCTCGATCTATGCCAACTCAACAAGTACCATCGGAGACACTTGTAGAGCACCTTTATAATCACCCGGTTACGTTGTGACGTTTGGTAGCACACAAAGTGTTCCTCCGGTATTCGGGAGTTGCATAATCTCATAGTCATAGGAACATGTATAAGTCATGAAGAAAGCAATAGCAATATGCTAAACGATCAAATGCTAAGCTAACAGAATGGGTCAAGTCAATCACATCATTCTCTAATGATGTGATCCCGTTAATTAAATGACAACTCATGTCTATGGCTAGGAAACTTAACCATCTTTGATTCAACGAGCTAGTCAAGTAGAGGCATACTAGTGACACTCTGTTTGTCTATATATTCACACATGTACTAAGTTTTCGGTTAATACAATTCTAGCATGAATAATAAACATTTATCATGAAATAAGGAAATAAATAATAACTTTATTATTGCCTCTAGGGCATATTTCCTTCATTGTGCTAGTGGTCGACCATTAAAGTTGCACTTCTAGGAGTGGTTGCTTCATTTTCGCTAAAGGCTAGAGCGAGGCACTCCTTGTTCTGTGCAGGGTGTGACAATCTTTTTACGAGAGTACATTATCAATTTTTGGTGTATGAGATTTTGACGATCCGACTAGACCGGACACTAGACACTACAACCTTAGAAAACAATAAATCAACCCCAATATGATTATTTATGATACTAAAACATGGTCAACCTGGTCACAAGTCAACCCCTACATGCAATTAAGAACAAGGAAGAACTTCAGACATGCAATCTAAATCGTGAATATAAGATGAATTACTTGAGAACAAATTAAGGTTCTGATGATGTGTAGTGTAGGAGGTCCTGCCGACATTCACGCTTATGGCTAAGAGCAGCAAAAGCTAAAACTCATTCAAAGAAAACCTTGACCTTAGTTGATGCCCTAAGAGATGTATTTAGGGAGGTACATAGGGGTTTGGCCAGCCAAAGGAGGAGGGAAAAATCCGACCCTAGCCCCTTTCTTTCCTAGATGCAAAGTCTAAAAATGTTTGTAGTCTATTTACTCCCAAAATACATGGACTTGGTCACTTGGCTGTGATGCCCGGATAATTAAGCTACAGTAATCCCACGCTAACGGTGCCACGTCACTCTGGTTACTGTTGATAATATCGCGTTCGATCAAAACCGTTTCAAAATTCAAATTCAAATTCATGTCAACAATAAAAGTTTTTCAAAATTTAAAACAAAAATGTTCGGGAGGTACCATATTTTGCATAAGTAAATATGGTGTAATAAACACATTTTTATAAAATGCCTAGATAAATTAAAATGATTTAAAACAGAAAAGAAAATAAATAAAAAGAAAAGAAATTACAAAATAGAAACAAACAAACAAAAATAAATAAAAGGAAGCACCCCCCACTGGGCTCCGGCCCAGCTGGCCTACCCAACTGGGCCAAGGCCCACCCGCACTCCTTAACCCCCACTCCCCTCCCAGTCAACCACCGACACTCCCCACCCCCCCAAAATATCTCCCCCTCTCCCCCCGATTGGATCGGGATCGAGGAGGAGACCACCGACGCCGCCGCCCGGATCGCCGTCGCCGTCCATCCTCGCCGGACCTCCCCACTGCCTGCCTCCCACTCCGCCGCGTCGTCCCCGTCGACCACCCCGACCCCCACTGCCCCGTCCCTACTCCCCGCTGTGTGCACGCGCCCCTCTCCTCCTCCTGTCTCCCCTGCTGCATTGCACCGCCGCGCTCACCGCCAGGTCCCGCGCGCCCGCTGCTCGCCGTCCCGCACCCGCGCACGCGCTCGGGGCCACGCCCCTCGCCTCACCTCTGTCCCCGCTGCGCCTATCCCTGTCGCCGCTGCTGCGGCTGGCCGCCGCGCTCGACGGCGGCCCGACGCTGCGCGGCCCCGCTCCGCTGCTCTGCTCCTTTGCCACCCTTGCCATCGCCCCGCCTTGCCCGCGCCACAGCCGCTCGTCGCCCGCTCGCCCGTGGCCTGCTTCCCCGCCGCCGGGCTCGGTCCGTCGCCCCTGACGCCCTGCAGGCCCGCTCGCCCGCGCGCCGGTGCCAGCCTCCGCCTGCCCCTGCTCTCTCGCCGGCCACGCTGGGGCATGCCCCCGGCGCCTCTGCGCGCGGCGTGCAGCCGCGGTTGGCCAGGGCCAGCGCCCAGTCCGGCCGGCGCCCGGCACCCGTTAAGCCACCCGCCCCGTTGGCCGCTGGGCCACTTACACGTGAGGGCCAGCCCAGAACGTTTAAAAAATATAAATAAATAAATAATAAATATAATAATTAAAATATTAACTAATTAATTAATTGAAGAATTAATTAACTTAATTAAATCGGATTAGAGTAACCTAATCATTTAGTTAAAGCTAATTAACCTTGTTTAATTACTATGAGTCTATAACATGCGGGACCCACCGTCAGATTGACCCAGTCAACACCTCTGTTGACTGCTGACATCATGTTGACGTCAGCAAGCACTATTCTGGATAATGTTGAATTAAAATAAATAAATAAATTCTAAAAATGATTAAATATTTTAAAATTAATATAAAATAAACCGTAGCTCGGATGGAAAAACTTTCTACATGAAAGTTGCTCAGAACGACGAGATGAATCCGGATACGCGGCCCCTTCGTCCGCCACACATCCCTAACCTATCGAACTCGCAACTTTCCCCCTCCGGTTCATTTGTCCGAAAACGCGAAACACCGGGGATACTTTCCCGGATGTTTCCCCCTTCGTCGGTATCACCTCCTACCGCGTTAGGGCACACCTAGCACCGCTCATTGTCATGTCTTGCATCGTCATGCTTATGTTTGCATTATATTTATTGTTTCTTCCCCCCTCTTCTCTTGTTAGACACCGAGACCGACGCCGCTGCTACCCAGTACGACTACGGTGTTGATGACCCCTCCTTCTCGGCTGAGCTTCCAGGCAAGCCCCCCCCTTGATCACCAGATATCGCCTATTCTTCTCTATACTGCTTGCATTAGAGTAGTGTAGCATGTTATTGATTTCGGTTAATCCTATTCTGATGCATAGCCTGTCATTGTTGCTACAGTTGTTACCCTTACCTGCTATCCTACTGCTTAGTATAGGATGCTAGTGTTCCATCAGTGGCCCTACACTCTTGTCCGTCTGCCATGCTATACTACTGGGCCGTGATCACTTCGGGAGGTGATCACGGGTATATACTATATACTTTATATACATGACACATGTGGTGACTAAAGTCGGGTCGGCTCGTTGAGTACCCGCAAGTGATTCTGATGAGGGGGCTGAAAGGACAGGTGGCTCCATCCCGGTAGAGGTGGGCCTGGGTTCCTGACGGCCCCCGACTATTACTTTGTGGCGGAGCGACAGGGCAGGTTGAGACCACCTAGGAGAGAGGTGGGCCTGGCCCTGGTCGGCGTTCGCGGATACTTAACACGCTTAACGAGATCTTGGTATTTGATCTGAGTCTGGCCATTTGGTCTATACGCACTAACCAACTACGCGGGAACAGTTATGGGCACTCGACGTCGTGGTATCAGCCGAAGCCTTCTTGACGTCAGCGACGGAGCGGCGCGCGCCGGATTGGACTGGAACGCCTGCTAGGCTAGGTCTGCTTCCGGCCGCGTCGCAACGTGCAGGTGTGCAATGGGCGATGGGCCCAGACCCCTGCGCCATAGGATTTAGACCGGCGTGCTGACCTCTCTGTTGAGCCTAGGTGGGGCTGCGACGTGTTGATCTTCCGAGGCCGGGCATGACCCAGAAAAGTGTGTCCGGCCAAATGGGATCGAGCGTGTTGGGTTATGTGGTGCACCCCTGCAGGGAAGTTTATCTATTCGAATAGCCGTGTCCCTCGGTAAAAGGACGACCCGGAGTTGTACCTTGACCTTATGACAACTAGAACCGGATACTTAATAAAACACACCCTTCCAAGTGCCAGATATAACCCGGTGATCGCTCTCTAACAGGGCGACGAGGAGGGGATCGCCGGGTAGGATTATGCTATGCGATGCTACTTGGTGAACTTACCATCTACTCTCTTCTACATGCTGCAAGATGGAGGTGGCCAGAAGCATAGTCTTCGACAGGATTAGCTATCCCCGCTTATTCTGGCATTCTGCAGTTCAGTCCACTGATATGGCCCTTTACACATATACCCATGCATATGTAGTGTAGCTCCTTGCTTGCGAGTACTTTGGATGAGTACTCACGGTTGCTTTTCTCCCTCTTTTCCCCTTTCTATACCTGATTGTCGCAACCAGATGCCTGGAGGTCCAGGAGCTAGAGATCCCGAGGATGATTCTACATGGAGTTCGGCTTCGAGGAGTAGTTAGGAGGTCCCAGGCAGGAGGCCTTGCCTTTTCGATCGTTGCTACTTTTGTGCTAGCCTTCTTAAGGCAAACTTGTTTAACTCATGTCTGTACTCAGATATTGTTGCTTCTGCTGACTCGTTTATGATCGAGCACTTGTATTCGAGCCCTCGAGGCCCCTGGCTTGTATTATGATGCTTGTATGACTTATTTATGTTGTAGAGTTGTGTTGTGATATCTTCCCGTGAGTCCCTGATCTTGATCGTACACATTTGCGTGCATGATTAGTGTACGGTCGAATTGGGGGCGTCACAAGTTGGTATCAGATCCGACTGCCTGTAGGAATCCCCCTTTCCAACTCCTTGGCCGAAGTCGAGTCTAGTCATTGAAAAACTTTTACTAACAGGGATGTGTGGCTTACGGGCCCACGTCGCCATTGGGTGGTAGTAGGATCCTTTATTCCTCGACCTTTACTCTGGGACTCTGTACTCTCTTCTATTCGGGTTGTATGATTTTGCTAAAATCTAACTTTAGGTTCTCGAAAATACTTCCTCCCGGAGAGCCCCTTCCGGCCAGATGATCGCCTGCTGCACCAGAAGATTCTGAAGACACCCTCTGATGCTTTCCCGAGACCCTTGTGCCCCTCGCCATTGCGATCCCTACCACCGATAAATCCTTATGGATAACTACATACTTTTGTCGTTCATACCTTCATCCCCAGTTGCCCTTGTTATTACAAGGTGCCCTCAAATACTCTCCGATGTTCCAAGCATCCTTTATGCTTACTACCCCGCAGTTCTTTGCCGCATGAATACCCCTACGAATAATTCTTCACCCTTATCGAGGAACTATTCATTACTAGTTGATCATATGATCCACAAGGTACATTGATATACTATCCGGTCTTCCGGTAATTCCCTGCCAGCTGTTGCTGTGCAAATACTTGTCTGCTTGCATTATGGTTGCGTTCCATATGTCTAGCAATATTCATTAGTATCCCTTGTCATCATCATTTTCAGCCTTTGATTTGATATGTGGTGAATGCTCGCAATCCTCGGTCGAAATCCTAGAATTCATCCTTCCGGATCAGACGTCATTTTAAACATGAACTGGTTCTCGACCAACCGAATTGCCGTCGGCTGTACCCCTAAGTCTACTCAACTTATCCATCCTTAATCAGAGCGTTTGCGTCTGATCTCTTGATTTGGAAATCGCAATTCCTTTGCATTTGAGATTTGAATTAGTTAGTTATTCCCATAATCTGATGCCTTTGCATTCTTTCTTCCTCTGATTGAGTACCGATACTCACGTCAGCTCCGTTATGGACCGCCAAACCCATTGTTGGGTTGTTATCCGATGGTATCATTCACATTCAAATCTTGTGAGTTCTTTCCCTGATACATAATGCTTTGACAACCTTGCTCTACTTTCGAGCTTGTGTTAATTACTCCTAAAAATTTGTGGTATATGTTCCTAAGATGCCTCGGTGGGATGAACCAATGCCTTACCTAATCTATGTGAGCCCGAAAGATTTCACGGGCCATACTCATCTGGTATTTCACCAAGTAAAGCTTTCAACACTAATGCCTTTATCGAATGCGAGAAGTGAATGAAAGGTTATGCATTGGAGAAGTGGGAGTCGACCTTGAACTTTGTGTTCATGCCCATGGACACGATGTAGATCCTATCATAGAAGCTTCTTGTAATAATAACTATTTCCTTGATATGATATCGTCTAGTATCTGTGTATTGATCCTTTTGCAATCGTGGTTCCGACCATGTTCTCCTTTAAATACCATTTGTCGTGCAAGTTTAAGCACTTGTCCTCTGCAGAGCAATACCCCCGTCCAACCTCTACTTTGGTCTGTCGTCGAGTATTACCCCCCTGGTATCTCGAGAATGCCAAGGAACTACTTAACTTCTTATGAGTTCTTCATCAACTAATATTCTTGCCGATTCCATTTTTCCAACGGGTTCTGAGTTGTTAGAACCCCTCAAGGACACCGATAAGTGAATCAATTCCGCACTCCGATTCAATAACTCTAAGTAATTTTTGTTGCTTACGAGTTTAATAATCCTTCAAGTCATTACTAGCCTGCTCGGCTATGTCATTATCGTGCCGATTTCTACTGTGCTACCTGGACCTTCCCAGCGCACAAATTCCGACACTGAGCTAATCTTGCGTCGATCTTCCTCGTCATATCACTTCTCCTTGAACAGCAAACTTGCTTTCGAGTTTGTGTCCTACCCGTGGTTCCAATAACCTTTCGCTTTCATCATTCCTTTCACTTGATGTCATCGTCGATCAATTACATCTTCTTGAAAACCTCTCGACAAATTTGTCGTGATCATTGTCAACAATTTGACTTCTTCCAAGTTGTGTGTCGAAATTCAGGATGAGAAATACCATCCTTTCCCTCGATGATTTGTGTTATCATCGGCCACTTTACTGCCTTCCCTCCAACACAAACTTGTTCGTGTTTCGTGTTATACCTTAGGATCCGTGCTATCCAGCATTTGTTCTTTACCTTGGAGTATTACCACCTTTTATGTCAAGAATGTCGTGAGAATTTCACCACCTCTTAAGAATTCTTGATATAATAATACTTCTCGCCATCTCCGTTCATATTTTGGTCCCCGTGTTGTTTCTAACCGGGATACCAGCCATTTAACTATGATGTGTGAAGTCAAAACTTCTAGCAACCCTATTGCTTGTAAGTTAATGAACGTTAGCTACATTCTTTGTGTATTGGATATCGTATCACCCTTCTAACATTGATCTTACTACCAAAGGCCATATTTCGGGTGCACCTTTCAATCAATGTTTCATCGTGTATGTTTTCCTCGAGCATACATCATTATATCATTTGATCTGACGAATGTTATCTCCTTGTTCACATAATTGTGGAAATCCATCTTTTGGAAATCTTGATGAATTGTCCTTAGCCCATCAGCCACCTCCTTGTCCTCTCCTTGGGTTAATGATGAACTCTTGTTAACGAAAATCACTTCATAGTTCATTTCCTGAGAATCTTATAGTGTCATCCCGTCAATTTGTCTGGCACCTTTTCTTCTCAGGCATCCTGAGTCTAAGGTTTCCTAACACCGATCAGATCTGAATCTCGGTCAGCTATGATGGTTGGAGCATATTTTCAAGAGTTATAACATTGGTCTTTATATGACCCGGTAAGGTGATGTCATGCCTAGCACACTTGACCGGAGGACCTATTGTTATAGTTCTTCCTTTCAGCAAGGTTATCCATTCTTCCATGAGAAAATTGTAAGACTTATTCTGCAAGTTATTCCTGATGGATCCTTTGTGTTTCCAAAGTCTGATCTTCACCTGATGACCATGTCAATGCTATCTCGAAGCATGTCTATGGTACTCCGATTTTTAACAAGAACATTTGAAGCCCAATGCTAAATGTTTGCTGCTCAATTATCCAAACACCGCTGTATGGGTAATGTCATGAAATTTCTCTCCCCTTACCTAAAGAGTTTTCTACATTATATCCTGTTATGGATATCATGCTCTGCTTGTCCTTGGGAAGGATATACCCTTGAAATATGTGCTTTAAACACATTTTCCTTCCATTGTTCTATTTAATCTGATAATCATATTTTCCTTTCCATTGTTTGGTTTAACCTTTCTTGTGATATGTATGATCTAAGTAGTAATATTCTCCTGCCTATGTAAACACCTCGGTGTACAATTCTGTCAGCAAGACCCTGTTACTATTGTTGATGACATTCTGGTAGCCACCGATGGACGAGAACTTTGCCTATTGGTCCGCCTCGTTCAACGAGCAGGAAAATGGTTCTCTTCGTCCCTCGCCCTTGGTACCGACATTGTTGCCGACATAACTGACATGCTACTCTCTGACATGCCTTGCCATCATGACCGTGCAAGATGTCAACGCCCTTCCTACTTTTAGCCACACGGTGGGCCCATAACCCACAGTTCCACGGGATCGAAAACCTGACTCTCCTGTACACCAGTGGTTCCCAAGGTTGTTCCTCGCGCGTGACGTCGTATATAATTCACGACCACCTTCCGAGGGATCATCAATTCTGGTATCAAACACAATACTTATCCCCGTTGCTTTGAACCCCTTTCATGCCCTGTTTCAGGCATCGAACGATTGCCTATCCGGTTGAAACCTCTCGTGATACCTTCTTACTTTGCTCTCGATGTGTTTCATTTGTTCAACTCGAGAGATACTCATGTGTTCATTCTTGGGATACCCCAGAGGATTTTCCCTTATAACATCCTATCGTTGTAGAGCTGCCCCTTAACTATTCGTAAGTACGATGGAGTTTCAAAAGGTAGGATGACGGCTTCATCATGATGACCTGGAGCAGGGAAATGAAGACATCAAAGTAATGGATCGACCTCTTCGAGAAGAGCAACCAAGACCAAGAAGAATCGTTAGAATTTCGTAACCTATTCTTCCCCCTTACCCCCCTCTTAAATCTCGGGACGAGATTTCTTGTAGTGGAGGAGAATTGTGACGCCCGGATAATTAAGCTACAGTAATCCCACGCTAACGGTGCCACATCACTCCGGTTACTGTTGATAATATCGCGTTGGATCAAAACCGTTTCAAAATTCAAATTCAAATTAATGTCAACAATAAAAGTTTTTCAAAATTTAAAATAAAAATGTTCGGGAGGTACCATATTTTGCATAAGTAAATATGGTGTAATAAACACATTTTTATAAAATGCCTAGATAATTTAAAATGATTTAAAACAGAAAAGAAAATAAATAAAAAGAAAAGAAATTACAAAATAGAAACAAACAAACAAAAATAAATAAAAGGAAGCACCCCCCCCATTGGGCTCCGGCCCAGCTGGCCTACCCAACTGGGCCAAGGCCCACCCGCACTCCTTAACCCCCACTCCCCTCCCAGTCAACCACCGACACCCCCCACTCCCCCCAAAATATCTCCCCCTCTCCCCCCGATTGGATCGGGATCGAGGGAGGAGACCGCCGACGCTGCCGCCCGGATCGCCCGTCGCCGTCCATCGTCGCCGGACCTCCTCGCCGGCCTGCCTCCCCCTACGCACGACGTCCCCGCCCCCCTCCTCGACACCCGCTGCTCCGAACCCTACTCTACCAAGTGAGCCCCTCCCTCTCCTCCTCACTCTCCCTCACCATGTCGTGCCCGCGCCCGTCCGCGCTCTCGCGCGCCCCTGTGGTCGAGCCCCCACGCTCGCCCTCGCCCGCCCGTCCTACTCGCTGCTACCCGCGTCGCCCGCGTGCTCACCGCGTGCCGGCGCGCCCGCCTACGGCCGCGGCCTTCCTCCGCCTCCCTGACCTTCCCGCTGCGCCGTCGCCTCTTCCCTCCTGCGCCCGTCCGCGCGACCCCACTCCGGCGTCGCCTCCTGTTGCCGCCGCGATTTTGCCCCCTCTGCCGCGCCCGCCTTGGCTCCCTGCCCTGTTGTGGTCTCGTCTCCGGTCGCAGCCGCCTCCACCACCCCCTCGCGTGACCCGCCCCCCCGTCATCCTCTGCTGCAGGCCGCCACTCGGCCGGCCTCGCCGGTGCCGTTCCCGGCCGGCCTCGCCGCGGCCCCGGTCGTCGCCCGACGCCGGTGCCCATCTGCGCCGCTCGGTCCTCGCCTGGTCGGGCGCCGCTAGCGCCCAGCGCCCGCAGCCCGTAACCGCAAGCACCAGCGCCCGTTTGGCCTGATAGGCCACTGCCATTCGGGGCCCACGCCCCTGAAACATTTTTTTAAAGAAAAGAAAAGAAAAAGATTTAAATAATAATAATAAATTTAATTAATTAATTAATTAATTAACTAAATTAATTAACTTAATTAATCCTATTTGGTTAACCTAATTAACTATTGTTAATTAATTAAACAACAATTAGATTAGTTAGATCCTAATTAGAATAAACAGAGTATGACATGCGGGACCCACACGTCAGATTGACCTAGTCAACGCCCTGTTGACCGCTGACGTCATGCTGACGTTAGCATACACTATTCTGGATAATGTTGATTTAAAATAATTAAATAAATCCTAAAAATAATTTAAATATTTAAAAATTAATATAAAATAAACCGTAGCTCAGATGAAAATGTTTTCTACATGAAAGTTGCTCAGAACGACGAGAAGAATTTTAGTACGTAGCCCGTTCGTCCGCCACACATCCCTATCATAGCGAACACACAACTTTCCACCTCCGGTTCATCTGTCCGAAAACGTCAAACACCGGGAATACTTTCCCGGATGTTTTCCCCCTTCGCCGGTATTACCCATCCCTGCGTTAGATCACCACTAGCACCGCGTATTTCCATGTTATGCTTTGTGATGCTTTGATTGCTCTGTTATTTATTGTGTTCCCCCTCTGTTACTTCTTTCCGGTAGACCTCGAGACCGCTGCCGGTACCCCTGTGATCGACTACATCAACGACGAACCCTTCTCTTGCCAGAGCAACCAGGCAAGCCCCCCCCTTGATCACCAGATATCGCCTATTCTTCTCTATACTGCTTGCATTAGAGTAGTGTAGCATGTTACTACTTTCCGTTAATCTTATCCTGATGCATAGCCTGTCATTGTTGCTATAGTTGTTACCCTTACCTGCTATCCTACTGCTTAGTATAGGATGCTAGTGTTCCATCAGTGGCCCTACACTCTTGTCCGTCTGCCATGCTATACTACTGGGCCGTGATCACTTCGGGAGGTGATCACGTGTACATACTATATACTTTTTATACATGACACATGTGGTGACTAAAGTCGGGTCGGCTCGTTGAGTACCCGCAAGTGATTCTGATGAGGGGGCTGAAAGGACAGGTGGCTCCATCCCGGTAGAGGTGGGCCTGGGTTCCTGACGGCCCCCGACTGTTACTTTGTGGCGGAGCGACAGGGCAGGTTGAGACCACCTAGGAGAGAGGTGGGCCTGGCCCTAGTCGGCGTTCACGGATACTTAACACGCTTAACGAGATCTTGGTATTTGATCTGAGTCTGGCCATTTGGTCTATACGCACTAACCAACTACGCGGGAACAGTTATGGGCACTCGACGTCGTCGTATCAGCCGAAGCTCTTCTTGACATCAGCGACGGAGCGGCGCGTGCCGGATTGGACTGGAACGCCTGCTAGGCTGGTCTGCTTCCGGCCGCCCTCGCAACGTGCAGGTGTGCAATGGGCGATGGGCCCAGACCCCTGCGCCATAGGATTTAGACCGGCGTGCTGACCTCTCTGTTGAGCCTAGGTGGGGCTGCGACGTGTTGATCTTACGAGGCCGGGCATGACCCAGAAAAGTGTGTCCGGCCAAATGGGATCGAGCGTGTTGGGTTATGTGGTGCACCCCTGCAGGGAAGTTTATCTATTCGAATAGCCGTGTCCCTCGGTAAAAGGACGACCCGGAGTTGTACCTTGACCTTATGACAACTAGAACTGGATACTTAATAAAACACACCCTTCCAAGTGCCAGATATAACCCGGTGATCGCTCTCTAACAGGGCGACGAGGAGGGGATCGCCGGGTAGGATTATGCTATGCGATGCTACTTGGTGAACTTACCATCTACTCTCTTCTACATGCTGCAAGATGGAGGTGGCCAGAAGCGTAGTCTTCGACAGGATTAGCTATCCCCCTCTTATTCTGGCATTCTGCAGTTCAGTCCACTGATATGGCCCTTTACACATATACCCATGCATATGTAGTGTAGCTCCTTGCTTGCGAGTACTTTGGATGAGTACTCACGGTTGTTTTTCTCCCTCTTTTCCTCTTTCTATACCTGATTGTCGCAACCAGATGCTGGAGTCCAGGAGCTAGAAATCCCGAGGATGATTCTACATGGAGTTCGGCTTCGAGGAGTAGTTAGGAGGTCCCAGGCAGGAGGCCTTGCCTTTTCGATCGTTGCTACTTTTGTGCTAGCCTTCTTAAGGCAAACTTGTTTAACTCATGTCTGTACTCAGATATTGTTGGTTCCGCTGACTCGTCTATGATCGAGCACTTGTATTCGAGCCCTCGAGGCCCCTGGCTTGTATTATGATGCTTGTATGACTTATTTATATTGTAGAGTTGTGTTGTGATATCTTACCGTGAGTCCCTGATCTTGATCGTACACATTTGCGTGCATGATTAGTGTACGGTCGAATTGGGGGCGTCACATTGGCCCAAACATAAAATGTCGCAGTACCAATAAATGATTGTGCAAAATTATATATTCGATACTTTTCTTTCCTTGTCCTACTCATTCCCTAAAGAAAATCCATTAATTTATGAAAAATATCATCTAGCGTTGGATGAAAGGATCACGAAGAGTATCATTTTTTTTTTACTATAGCATGCGAGGATCGCATTAATGCAGTTAAATACATCAAGCGAGGATCACATTAGTTTAGGAAATGTATCATTTATGTGGGCTCCTTCTAAGAAAATTCGTTTACTTTCCATCATCTTCGTGTTCTGCCACATGAACCTAGCCGTCGACGTTGATGTGGGACATGCCATAGGAAAAAAGCACTCGTGACGTCTCTTTTGAGGCACTCGTAATTTGCTATTGATCACTAAAATATGTTTGCCACTCTAAAAAAACTAAAATATGTTTGCCCCTGTTACAACGCGGGACAATTAACTAGAGATAAGTAACATTAGAGACAAAGGGTCACTCCGATGAAGTCCTTTCTCTCCTACGAGCGGGCCCCTCCTGAATGCAAATTTCAGTTAAGTATCATTGCCGTTACTGAATTGTACATGAACACTGTGTACTAAGATTTGCAGTTGGATTAGGATCTGATAGACCTCCCCCTCTATAATCTTTTGATGTAGGTTTTCGTCCCGCTTTATAAATAAAACTAACACTACAATCTGGTTCAACCATTCAAGCTCCGGTACTGCCGGCAGCGGCGGATCACATGATGTCAACTGCAGCAGTTTATTTATATTTATACTAAAGCCACCACCCCTGATTGTCGGTCATGCTAACCACTTAACTATGGCATAACGGGTCTCATATTAGCTTTGGTTTTGTTTATCCAGACGTGCTATAGTTCAGCATTTTAATATCATGAAGAAAGCCCACCTTAGGATGCTCCACTATTTCGGTTATTAAAATGGAAAAGTATTGGTGTATTGCTCAACTGTAACTTACTGCATGTAGATACAGTCAGGCGTCCAAGAAATTAGGGGAGAAACAGAGTGCCCCGCAGCCAGCGGCATTTTGTAGTGTAGCAGATCCGTGGATTCTATACATATCCATTTCTGCAGTTATGGATTTGAGATTTCTATTAACAAACACCCTTCGTTTTGGTTGTATATGTACAACTGTTTTGGGGCCATCACTGAGAGCAATAGCTGCACAAAGGAGTCTATCACTTCGATTTATACATCTATTCTTCTGTAATCTGTACACAACTTTATTCTGTAATAATCTCTCAAAACTTTTGTACTAACCTCTGACAATATAGGGACAAGAGGTACTGCTAGTAAGGAAAAGGAAATTCAAGGAAAGAACACTAGTTGATTGTTCATGAGCAAGTAAAGAAGATGTTATGTTGATTGTTCAGATGTACATGGAACGGGGTTAAATATTCCGTGGAATCTACAATGCATGTGGATTGGTTAGCAAAAGATAAGAGAAGGAATAATTGTTTGATGTGTGACATGATGGATGTTCAACTAGCTCTCCGCGCAGTAGGGCCAAGGGAAAATGCAGCCACACATGCATGCACACATCTAGATTCTTGATTAATTTTTCCTTTGGGAGTGACGATCAAATCAAGATTGATTGCTTCAAGAAACCTCAGAAAATCCAATCTGGGCACTGTTCTCACTGGACTCTTGGAAAGGTCCATGCATGAACATGCATGCACAGTTTGTGTGCTTGTCCAGACTCTGATGCAGAGTAGTGAAACTCCAGATGACACATCTTGCAGGAGGAGGAGATCATGCATGCAAGATGGAAGATTTCCTGCTGGATCTTTCTTCATGTCACTAGCCAGATGCCATGCCATGTGGCATCTGCATCATGTAAACATGGTGACAATGAGTGTAACTGAAGCTCTACTAGACTATCAGTAGTGTGAGAAAAGCTCTGTTATTGTGCTGACTCGGATGGATTAAATTAGCAAAAACTAACTGCTATGCATGCATCTTCCATATATGAGATAGTACAAGCACAGATCATAATATTTTTATGACATCTTACTAGATACTTCTCTACATGCTTCCTACTATGCATGAACCTTGATTAGGGAGGAAGTATACTATTATATGTACACATGCCAAGTTGGCAAGTCATGGGCATGGTGATCAGTTGATACCTCCCTTTGAGTTCCAAGCATCAGGCATATGAGCATGTGAGCCAGTCACAGTTTTTTTTTTTTTTGCGGGGACAGTTGGTAAAATTCAGGAAAAAAATAAACATAAAAACATCGATTCGATTTAAGAATGAAACAGTTCACAAATCACAACCACATACTTCTAAGTTTTCATCTGGCTGCAACAACTAGCAAGACATGTAGTAGGTGAAGTCAGAAGGAATTAATCAGTGATGCTCCAGGCCAAACCAGAGCATGCAGAAGCACAATGCCAGTGAACAAATTGACAGGGAGAGGAGTCCAAATCTCACTTTGACTTTTAGGGCTACCGATCGATGCATGCCAAGGTCCTGTCACTTGACCACACACTGTACTATAATGACATGACAGTGGATAGTTAACCAGCTCAGATCAGTCCTCCTTTTGGAGGACAAATCTGATTGATGAGCCACGGATGGCTGGAGCTGGACACTGCAAAGTGGGTAGGTCATGGCTGCCATGCTCAACATGGACATATCCTCTGTGCATGCAGAACCATGGAATGCTGCTCAGTACAGTCTCCATGAAGGGTGTAGGTCACTGCTTTCTCCCTCATAGGACACCCTCTTTTGCTGGCTTTGTTGGCTCCTGCCCGGATGACTGATGAGCACTAGACTTGCTCAGAGCTTATCTCCAAAATATGCTCATGGATCTAGAGATGTATGACTTGATGCTGCTTGTATAGTGCAGAACAACAAAATATTGGGGGGCCTTGGGACTTGTGAGCCAATCTGGCTGAATGCAATAATCTACTATCCTAGATCTCACCACAGCCTACAATATGGACCAAATATTACTCATACATGTACCTGTACAGATGATCTCCTAACCTTTGCAATAAAAAGAAAACGAAAAGAGAGGGGCAAATGTGGAATTAGAAGAATGCTAGTACAAGGCATGCCCTCATAACAATGGACAGATTCCTGATGATAGCAATGGACACCATGTGTCAAGGTCCATAGTGTGACAGACTGAAAGTTGCAGCCTACCATAATATACAGGAAAGTTTGTACTTTGTGTCTGTTTGGTTTCATCATTGCCACTACCTCCCATCTGAATCGGAGCTTATGATATTGCACAACTCTAGGTGTAACAATGCATTTGGTTCTAAAAAAACCAGGCAAAATTGATAAAGAAAGAAAGAAAGATAAGTAGATTAGATTTAGGGGAGGGGACCAAGAAAGTTGAAGTGAGTGAGATCGCCCCAGGTAAAGAGTAGACCACAAGTGCAATACACCATCATTGGGAACCGTTAGGAGAAGATGGATATGATGTGAATGAGATCTTCCTAAGCATCATAAGGGTTAACTGTGGTTGAAATTAAAGTGATTTTCTATCACAAGATTCAGTTAGTTACGTTTCTAGTCAAACCTGAAGAGGGGAGGCCGGTGCTAAAATTAATGGCCATGGTGAAGATGCAAGATGTAAACTACTCCCTCCGTTTCTAAATATTTGTCTTTCTAGACATTTCAACAAGTGACTACATACGGAGCAAAATGAGTGAATCTACGCTCTAAAATATGTCTACATACATCCGTACGTGATAGTCATTTGAAATGTTTAGAAAGACAAATATTTAGAAACGGAGGGAGTAGTAGTAGGTCGGTCAAAAGAGGAAAAGAGAGGTGATCGATCCAACATGACCTTTTCGCAGAAATTTCTTAACATTGCATCAGGTGGTTTGACTGATATTCTATTTCTATCCTTCACCTTCGCTCCTAGTTTTTTCTTTTCCTGATGAAGTTTAATAATTTGTTATATTGATTTTTTAAGGAAATTTGTTATTTTGGTGTTTGTATATCTTCTGATTAATACAAAATGAGGCAGCCCGGGCCAAAGCCCGGTATTATTGGAGGGTGAGCAAGACAATTGTCAACGTAATCTCTATTTGCATGCCTTCGAGCATCTACAGCCGGACTTGGCAAATTCGACCCCTCAAATGTCCGCGGACGTGTTCGGGCGTATCCGCGGACAGCGACCGGTCACCCCTTAAAAAACGCATTCCACATCCGGATACCTCAAATCCATAATATTATATGCAACATGAAACCTAATCTACGTGGAGCTCGTCCGGTTTCGCTCCCCGCTCGCCCGGCTCCTCCCTGGCCATGTCCAGCGGTCGGCTGCGCTCCTCGGAGTGTTGGGCCGGTCGCCAGCAAGGTAGGGTAGGGCATGAGAATTTGAGCTGGCTCACGGGACTCAAGGCCTCGCCGTCTCCCATGCCCTACTCTTCCTCGTCGGAGACCGGAACCTGAACGGTGCCGGTGGACGTCAGATCGATGATGGATCCGTCCGGGGACGAGCCGCCGACGTCCACCACGATGTGGTTGCGGTGCCCGGACTGATGCGCCATACAGGGCGCAGGAGAATGCGACTCTGCCTCGCCGACGTCCGCTGCCGCCGCCTCCCGCGCCCGGTGCCTTGCACGGCAGGCACGCCGTGCCATGGCCTCGTCGGACGAGGCCCATGGTGTGTCCCGATGCTCGGCGCGCCACCGGAGGAGTTGCGCGTTCGCCAGCGCGTTCGGACGCCAGACGGACCGCACGACCTCCAGCGAGGTAGCTATGGCCGACCTAGCGCCGGATCCATGCCCCATTTGGGCGGACGCAATGGATTCCCGACGGATGGAGTCCGAGCACAGCCGTCCACGGGCCTCCTCCCGGGCGCGGCGAAGCGCAAGCCGGACGGCCATCTCCTCCTCGGGGCCGCGCGGGATGAGCTCGGGGTCGATGGATCTTGAGGTGAAGGACTTGGATTCGCTTCCCGCCACGCCGGAGAAGGCCGGAAGGAGCCGGAGACGAGCTTGGGTGGCAGAGGGAAGTGAAGTGGTTAGGGTTTGGTCCGGCGAGTGGATGGGAAGGAATTTATGTGGGGTCGGGTGGGCCAGTGTAGGCCGGATCCGATGTGGCGGGTGTGCCCGGGTGCCCTATGTCCGCCCCATATTTGGGCTGGATATGGGGGGTGCCGCTCAGCCTGGACATTTGAGGGCCGTTTGAGGGGGCCGCCTGGGTCAAAAAAATCGTGACCGGACAGTGACCGGACGGTCCGACCAGGCGTATAAAACGGATTTGAGGGGTCTGGTTATAGATGCTCTTACCTCCATCATTAAGTGCATGAGTTGATGTTCAGAGTGATAAAAGGAACAATGCTGGCTATCTTCAGAGTGCTTAGCATGGCAAACTTCGACACGCACACTTGGTGATACCCGACATGAATTTCTATAGGTCGCAGCATGGGCTTTTCTCTGAAAGGAATTGATGCGCCATGTGACTTTTCTAAAACGTAACATGCTACCTTTTTTCAGCATGATTAGCCTTTTAAAGATTTTTAATGTTTCTTATTCTTTCCTCAGAGGACAATCTGACTACAAAGATATGTGGTTTCGCCTGCCGACGATGGACCTAAATGGCAGATTATTTTACCAATCTCTCGTACTTATCGCTCTATTCTCCTACTTAAAAATGGACATAAAGTTCCGCCGTTCGCTCGTCCTTCGTCCAACCTTACCCAAGAGATCCTTCGCAACGCTCACGAAAAGTCCCCGCGTCGCTCCGGCAGGGTCGATATGAGTGGCGGTCGTAAACCTACCTGCCACCGCCGCTCATCCGCGCCCATGTCCTCGTTGTTGCCTGAAATCCGGCGAGCTTCCGAGGATGGTGGCGGTGAGGCGTTCATCCGGCGCTCGGATGGCTTGCCGCATTCGTCTGTCATTGTATGCACTCGCCGCACTTACGTTCGCCAACCCTTGACTTCCGGCACGGCGTCGTACCACGAGCTCCCTCCTTGCTTCGTCATCGTCCAGCGCCGTCACCACCTGCCTCGTGTGCCTCGTCTGGCAGGCATTACGCCTTGCACGGGCTTTCTCCCTCAGATCTAGCCCGCATCCAGCTCCCAGTGGTGGGGCTGCCGACACATCCCCTAGTGACAGGGTGGTCTGCGTCCTCGCACGGTGGCGCTCGCTCGTGCCTCCCCTAGCGATGTCGCGCTCGGGTGGTCCAGCGACGAGTCTCTCGGTGGCCTGCTGGCCAACTTCACAGCTCCTGGTGGCAGATCCAGGGCGACTGCTCCCCTGTTAGCCCTGTCCGCGGCTCACGTGGCGCCTCGCCCCTCCTTCACCTCCACTGTCACTAGCGGTTGCCCGGTGCGGTGCGTCAGTGATCCGCCTCATCCCACTCCCGCCCACCCTTCCTCCCCGGCCTCCGGCTACCCCAATTCCAGCATTTTACCAACGGCAATAGCTTGGCCCAGTCATGCCCGCCTTCTCTTGGCATGGCTGTGGTAGTGCTGTTGGAGGGGGATTCGGGCCTACCCTACCCAGATCTGGTCCGCGGCGGTTGGTAGCATTGGTAGTAATTCGTGGTAGTGCGCCCGACGAGCCCTGTTGGTGGCTGCCTAGTGCGACGCGTCAGTGATCTGCCTCATCCCGTTCCCGCCCATCCTTCCTCCCCGACCTCCGGCTGCCCCAATTCCAGCAGTTGCAGGGGAGAGAATGACCGCCCTGGCGACCTCACCTCTGAAAGAAACCCATACATCGCCACCTTCTCCGGCCAAGACCCAGAAGCCCACTGCAGCTGTCGAGCATGAACCCTACTAAAGAAGCAGACCAACACCACGCCAAATTCCAGACCGTTAATCACCCAAGATGGCGCCTTTAGAAGTACATGACGTTGATGCGCCATCGCCGCCCCAAACCAGAGACTGTATGCTTTCACCCGAGATCAGGAGGCGAACGGCAGGGAGTAAGTCTCGATGTCGCCCACCAGAGGGACAACGGCGCCATGGGCGTCGCCAACATCGTGCCCGGCATCGCCGGCCAAGGGTTTCCCCCGACCCAGAGCCCACACCCAGCGCCCCGCTGATACGTCTCCATCGTATCTACTTTTCCAAACTCTTTTGCCCTTGTTTTGAGCTCTAACTTGCCTGATTTGAATGGAACTAACCCGGACTGACGCTGTTTTCAGCAGAATTGCCATGGTGTTATTTTTGTGCAGAAATAAACTTCTCGGAATGACCTGAAACTTTACGGAGATGATTTTTGAAATTAATAAAAAATATTGCCGAAAGAATCAAGTGAAGGGGGCCCACACCCTAGCCACAAGGGTGGGGGGTGCGCCATCCATCCTTGTGGGCCCCCTGGACCTCCACCGACCTCAACTCCAACTCCATATATTCACGTTCGGGGAGAAACAAATTAGAGAGAAGGATTCATCGCGTTTTACGATACGGAGCCGCCGCCAAGCCCTGTTCTTCCTCGGGAGGGCAGATCTGGAGTTCGTTCGGGGCTCCGGAGAGGGGAATACGTCGCCATCGTCATCATCAACCATCCTCCATCACCAATTTCATGATGCTCACCGCCGTGCGTGAGTAATCCCATAGTAGGCTTGCTGGACAGTGATGGGTTGGATGAGATTTACCATGTAATCGAGTTAGTTTTGTTAGGGTTTGATCCCTAGTATCCACTATGTTCTAAGATTGATGTTGCTATGACTTTGCTATACTTAATGCTTGTCACTAGGGCCCGAGTGCCATGATTTCAGATCTGAACCTATTATGTTTTCATGAATATATTTGTGTTCTTGATCCTATCTTGCAAGTTATAGTCACCTACTACGTGTTATGATCCGGCACCCCCGGAGTGACAATAGTCGGGACTACTCCCGGTGATGACCGTAGTTTGAGGAGTTCATGTATTCACTAAGTGCTAATGCTTTGGTCCGGTACTCTATTAAAAGGAGGCATTAATATCCCTTAGTTTCCAATAGGACCCCGCTGCCACGGGAGGGTAGGACAAAAGATGTCATGCAAGTTCTTTTCCATAAGCACGTATGACTATATTCGGAATACATGCCTACATTATATTGATGAATTGGAGCTAGTTCTGTGTCACCCTATGTTATAATTGTTGCATGATGAATGCCATCCGACATAATTATCCATCATTGATCCATTGCCTATGAGCTCGTTTCATATTGATCTTTGCTAAGTTACTTTTCCGTTGCTACTGTTACAATTGCTACGAAACTACTACTGTTACTTTTGCCACCGTTACCGCTACTTCCATACTACTTGCTACTAAATACTTTGCTGCAAATATTAAGTCTTTCAGGTGTGGTTGAATTGACAACTCAGCTGCTAATACTTGAGAATATTCTTTGGCTCCCCTTGTATCGAATCAATAAATTTGGGTTGAATACTCTACCCTCAAAAACTGTTGCGATCCCCTATACTTGTGGGTTATCAAGACCTTTTTCTGGCACCGTTGCCGGGGAGCATAGCTCTATTCTCTGAGTCACTTGGGATTTATATCTATTGATCACTATGAGGAATCTGAAAGACAACAAAACCAAGATATATCCCTCAACTACGAGGGGAGGTAAGGAACTGCCATCTAGCTCTGCACTTGATTCTCCTTTTGTTTTGAGTAAACTTGCGACACGTACACCTGTTATTGATTCTGATATGTCGCATGTTATTGATGATGCCACTTCTGCTATGCACGATGCTTATGATGAAACTACTTCTCTGCTTGATGATACTGTGCCACTAGGTGAATTTCTTGATGAACAACTTGCTAGGGTTAGAGAGAATGAAATTACTAAAACTGATGATATTTTTGAAACTGAAGATTATGATTCTCCTCCTAGATATGAATTGCCTGTTGTACCTGAGGGTTATGTTATGGATGAAGAAACTGCTAGAGACTTCTTTGCTTACAATGACAGAGAAGATCTTAAGAAATTGTTAGCTAGGCTGAAAGAAAAATCCTTGAATGCTAGAATGAAATATGATCCCAATTTTGCTACTTCACCTATCTTGGTTACTGATAAGGATTATGAATTCTCGGTCGATCTTGATTTAATTACCTTGGTTGAATCTGATCCTTTCTATGGTTATGAATCTGAAACTGCTGTGGCACATCTTACTAAATTGAATGATATAGCCACCCTATTTGCTCATGAGGAAAAAATCGATATTACTATATTCTCAAATTGTTTCCTTTCTCATTAAAGGGTGATGACAAGTTATGGTTTAATTCTCTTGGTCCTGGTTGTGTGTGTAGTCCCCAGGATATGATTTACTACTTCTCTGCAAAATATTTCCCCGCTCATAAGAAACAAGTTGCTTTAAGGGAAATATTTAATTTTGTGCAAATTGAAGAAGAGAGTTTCCCACAAGCTTGGGGGAGGCTTCTCCAATTACTTAATGCTTTGCCTGATCATCCTCTCAAGAAAAATGAAATACTTGATATCTTTTATAATGGACTAACCGATGCTTCCAGAGACCACCTGGATAGTCGTGCTGGTTGTGTTTTCAGGGAAAGAACTGTTGAGCAAGCTGAATTGCTATTGAATAATATATTGAGTAATGATAATGTTTGGACACTTCCTGAACCAAATCCTAAGCCAACTCCAAAGAAAAGGGGTATTCTATTTCTCAGTCCTGAAGATATGCAAGAGGCAAAGAAATCTATGAAAGAAAAAGGTATTAAAGCTGAAGATGTTAAGAATTTACCGTCTATTGAAGAAATACATGCTCTTGGTAACCCGACACAGGTAGTAGAGGTAAACTCTCTTCATAGATTCGATGAAGGTGATATTCCTCATAATAAGTCTGCTAGTCAATGCTTGGATGAGTTTGATAATTTTATTGTTAAACAAGAAAACTTCAATGCTTATGTGAAGGAAATATGCCCTAGAGGCAATAATGAAGTTGTTATTTATATTTCCTTATATCATGATAAATGTTTATTATTCATGCTAGAATTGTATTAACCGAAAACTTAGTACATGTGTGAATACATAGACAAACAGAGTGTCCCTAGTATGCCTCTACTTGACTAGCTCGTTTATCAAAGATGGTTATGTTTCCTAGCCATAGACATGTGTTGTCATTTGATGAATGGGATCACATCATTAGAGAATGATGTGATGGACAAGACCCATCCGTTAGCTTAGCACTATGATTGTTTAGTTTATTGCTATTGCTTTCTTCATGACTTATACATGTTCCTATGACTATGAGATTATGCAACTCCCGAATACCGGAGGAACACTTAGTGTGCTATCAAACGTCACAACGTAACCGGGTGATTATAAAGATGCTCTACAGGTGTCTCCGACAGTGTTTGTTGAGTTGGCATAGATTGAGATTAGGATTTGTCACTCCAATTGTCGGAGAGGTATCTCTGGGCCCTCTCGGTAATGTACATCACTATAAGCCTTGCAAGCAATGTGACTAATGAGTTAGTTGCGGGATGATGCATTACGGAATGAGTAAAGAGACTTTCCGGTAACGAGATTGAACTAGGTATGGTGATACCGACGATCGAATCTCGGGCAAGTAACATACCGATGACAAAGGGAACAACGTATGTTGTTATGCGGTTTGACCGATAAAGATCTTCATAGAATATATAGGAGCCAATATGAGCATCCAGGTTCCGCTATTCGTTATTGACCGGAGATGTGTCTCGGTCATGTCTACATAGTTCTCGAACCCGTAGGGTCCGCACGCTTAAAGTTTGATGAGAATTTGTATTATGAGTTTATGTGATTTGATGACCGAAGGTTGTTCGGAGTCCTAGATGAGATCACAAACATGACAAGGAGTCTCAAAATGGTCGAGACATAAATATTGGACCATGTTATTCGGACACCAGAAGTGTTCCGGATAGTTTCAGGTAAAACCGGAGTGCCGGAGGGGTTACCGGAACCCCCCGGGGGAACTAATGGGCCATCATGGGCCCTATTGTAAAAAGAGGAGGCCAGCCAGGGCAGGCCGCACCCCCCCTTGGAGTCCGAATTGGACAAGGGAAGGGGGCGGCGCCCCCCTTTCCTACTCCCTCTCCCTCTCTTTCCTTCCCCCCTCTCTCCCTCTTGGTGGAATCCTACTAGGACTTGGAGTCCTAGTAGGACTCCCCTCCTTGGGCGCGCCCCCTAGGGCCGGCCGGCCTCCTCCCTCCCTACTTTATATACGTGGGGAGGGGGGCACCCTAGAACACACAAGTTGATCTTTTAGCCGTGTGCGGTGCCCCCCTCCACAGAAACACATCTCGGTCATATCGTCGTAGTGCTTAGGCGAAGCCCTGCGCCGGTAACTTCATCATCACCGTCACCACACCGTCACGCTGACGAAACTCTCCCTCAGCCTCAACTGGATCAAGAGTTCGAGGGACGTCACCGAGCTGAACGTGTGCAGATCGCGGAGGTGCCGTGCGTTCGGTACTTGGATCGGTTGCATCGCGAAGACGTTTGACTACATCAACCGCGTTACTAAACGCTTCCGCTTTTGGCCTACGAGGGTACATGGACACACTCTCCCCGCTCGTTGCTATGCTTCTCCTAGATATATCTTGCGTGATCGTAGGAATTTTTTTGAAATACTACGTTCCCCAACATTATGTTGGTACACAATTGAAACGTAATGCTTACATGCTTGACCACTTGGGTGATTATATGAGTAGAGCTGTTAATGATCTTAAGCTTATTAGTAAACATGCTTCCATGGTTACAACTGAAGTAGAACAAGAACTTAAGGCACAAGTTGATTTGCGTAATGAATTGAATAGTAAGAGTAATGACAATGTTGTCAGGGTTATGACTAGAGGTGGTAAAATGCCCCAGGAACCTTTGTATCCTGAGGGTCATCCTAAGAGAGTTGAGCAAGATTCTCAGAGAATTAATACTGATGCACCTAGTCCTTCTAATAAAAAGAAAAAGAAAACTGATAGAGATAGATCAAGACGCTTAATTGGACTTTCACAAAGCACATACCTTGATAAAGTTTCGAAGAAGTTCAAAATGAATCAAGCAAAGAAAGGGTTCTTGCCTGTGTTACAAGGTGTGAAGGTGAGTCAGACTCAATGCCCGACCACTGCAGAAGATAGAGAGAAAATGAAAGTCATTCCCTATGCTTCAGCCATAGGCTCTATCATGTATGCAATGCTGTGTACCAGAATTGATGTGTGCCTTGCTATTAGTTTAGCAGGGAGGTACCAAAGTAATCCAGGAGTGGATCATTGGACAGCAGTCAAGAACATCCTGAAATACCTAAAAAGGACTAAGGATATGTTTCTCGTTTATGGAGGTGACAAAGAGCTCGTCGTAAATGGTTACGTCGATGCAAGTTTTGACACTGATCCGGATGACTCTAAGTCACAAACCGGATACGTATTTATATTGAACTGCAGAGCTGTCAGTTGGTTCAGTTCTAAGCAAAGCGTCGTGGCGGGATCTACGTGTGAAGCGGAGTACATAGCTGCTTCAGAAGCAGCAAATGAAGGAGTCTGGATGAAGGAGTTCATATCCGATCTAGGTGTCATACCTAGTGCATCGGGACCAATGAAAATCTTTTGTGACAATACTAATGCAATTGCCTTGGCAAAGGAATCCAGATTTCACAAGAGAACCAAGCACATCAAGAGACGCTTCAATTCCATACGCGATCAAGTCAAGGAGGGAGACATAGAGATTTGCAAGATACATACGGATCTGAATGTTGCAGCCCCGTTGACTAAGCCTCTCTCACGAGCAAAACATGATCAGCACCAAGACTCCATGGGTGTTAGAATCATTACTGTGTAATCTAGATTATTGACTCTAGTGCAAGTAGGAGACTGAAGGAAATATGCCCTAGAGGCAATAATAAAGTTGTTATTTATATTTCCTTATATCATGATAAATGTTTAGTATTCATGCTAGAATTGTATTAACCGGAAACTTAGTACATGTGTGAATACATAGACAAACAGAGTGTCACTAGTATGCCTCTACTTGACTAGCCCGTTAATCAAAGATGGTTAAGTTTCCTAGCCATAGACATGAGTTGTCATTTGATGAACGGGATCACATCATTAGAGAATGATGTGATTGACAAGACCCATCCGTTAGCTTAGTACTATGATCGTTTAGTTTGTTGCTATTGCTTTCTACATGACTTATACATGTTCCTATGACTATGAGATTATGCAACTCCCGAATACCAGAGGAACACTTAGTGTGCTATCAAACGTCACAACATAACTGGGTGATTATAAAGATACTCTACAGGTGTCTCCGATGGTGTTTGTTGAGTTGGCATAGATCGAGATTAGGATTTGTCACTCCGATTGTCGGAGAGGTATCTCTGGGCCCTCTCGGTAATGCACATCACTATAAGCCTTGCAAACAATGTGACTGATGAGTTAGTTGCGGGATGATGCATGCTACCTCTTGAGCACTGCGTTGGTTTTCCCTTGAAGAGGAAAGGGTGATGCAGCAAAGTAGCGTAAGTATTTCCCTCCGTTTTTGAGAACCAAGGTATCAATCCAGTAGGAGGCTATGCGCGAGTCCCTCGCACCTACACAAAACAAATAACTCCTCGCAACCAACGTGATAAGGGGTTGTCAATCCCTTCACGGTCACTTACGAGAGTGAGATCTGATAGATATGATAGGATAATATTTTTGGTATTTTTGTGATAAAGATGCAAAGTAAAATAAAAGCAAAGTAAAAAAGCAAAGGCAATAACTAAGTGTTGGAAGATTAATATGATGAAGATAGACTCGGGGGCCATAGGTTTCACTAGTGGCTTCTCTCAAGAGCATAAGTATTTTACGGTGGGTGAACGAATTACTGTTGAGCAATTGACAGAATTGAGCATAGTTATGAGAATATCTAGGTATGATCATGTATATAGGCATCACGTCCGAGACAAGTAGACCGACTCCTGCCTGCATCTACTACTATTACTCCACTCATCGACCGCTATCCAGCATGCATCTAGAGTATTAAGTTCATGGAAACAGAGTAATGCTTTAAGCAAGATGACATGATGTAGAGGGATAAATTCATGCAATATGATAAGAAAACCCATCTTGTTATCCTCGATGGCAACAATACAATACGTGCCTTGCTGCCCCTACTGTCACTGGGAAAGGACACCGCAAGATTGAACCCAAAGCTAAGCACTTCTCCCATTGCAAGAAAGATCAATCTAGTAGGCCAAACCAAACTGATAATTCGAAGAGACTTGCAAAGATAACCAATCATGCATAAAAGAATTCAGAAAAGATTCAAATATTGTTCACAGATAATCTTGATCATAAACCCACAATTCATCGGTCTCAATAAACACACCGCAAAAATAAGATTACATCGAATAGATCTCCACTAGAGAGGGGGAGAACATTGTATTGAGATCCAAAAAGAGAGAAGAAGCCATCTAGCTACTAACTATGGACCCGAAGGTCTGAAGTAAACTACTCACACTTCATCGGAGAGGCTATGGTGATGATGTAGAAGCCTCCGTGATGGATGCCCCCTCCGGCGGAGCTCCGGAACAGGCCCCAAGATGGGATCTTGTGGGTACAGAAGGTAGCGGCGGTGGAAATAGTTTTTTGGCTCGGTATCTGATCGTTTGGGGGTACGTAGGTATATATAGGAGGAAGGAGTACATCGGTGGAGCAACAGGGGGCCCACGAGGGTGGAGGGCGCGCCCCCTACCTCGTGGCCTCCTCTTTTGTTTCTTGACGTAGGGTCCAAGTCTCCTGGATCATATTCTTCCTAAAAATCACGTTCCCGAAGGTTTCATTCCGTTTGGACTCCGTTTGATATTCCTTTTCTGCGAAACTCTGAAATAGGCAAAAAACAGCAATTCTGGGCTGGGCCTCCGGTTAATAGGTTAGTCCCAAAAATAATATAAAAGTGAATAATAAAGCCCAATAATGTCCAAAACAGTAGATAATATACATGGAGCAATCAAAATTATAGATACGTTGGAGACGTATCAATGCATTACGGAACGAGTAAAGAGACTTGCCGGTAACGAGATTGAACTACGTATGATGATACTGACGATCGAATCTCGGGCAAGTAACATATCGATCACAAAGGGAACAACGTATGTTGTTATGCGGTTTGACCGATAAAGATCTTTGTAGAATATGTGGGAGCCAATATGAACATCCAGGTTCCGCTATTGGTTATTGACCGGAGATGACTCTCGGTCATGTCTATATAGTTCTCGAACCCGTAGGGTCCGCACGCTTAACGTTCGATGACGATCGGTATTATGAGTTTATGTGTTTTGATGTACCGAAGGTTGTTCGGAGTCTTGGATGTGATCAAGAACATGACTAGGAGTCTCGAAATGGCCGAGACATAAAGATTGATATATTGGAAGGCTATGTTTGGACACCGGAAAGGTTTCGGATGAGTTCGGGCATTTTCCGGAGTACCGAGGGGTTACCGGAACCCCCCGGGGAGTTAATGGGCCTTAATGGGCCATGGTGGGAGAGAGGAGGAGGCGGCCAAGTGGGAGGCGCGCGCCCCCCCAAGCCCAATCCGAATTGGGAGGGGGCCGGCCCCCTTTCCTTCTCTCCTTCTCCCTCTTCCTTCTTCTCCTACTCCAACTAGGGAAGGGGGAAACCTACTCCTGCTATTAGTAGGAATCCCCCTTGGGGCGCGCACTAGAGAGGGCCGGCCCTCCCCTCCTCCACTCGTTTATATACGGGGGAGGGGGGCACCCCATAGACACACAAGTTGCTTGTTTAACCATGTGTTGTGCCCCCTCCACAGATTTCCACCTCGGTCATATCGTTATAGTGCTTAGGCGAAGCCCTGGGCCGGTAACTTCATCATCACCGTCATCACGCTGTCGTGCTAACAAAACTCTCCCTCGGCACTCAGCTGGATTAAGAGATCGAGGGACGTCACCGAGCTGAACGTGTGCAGATGACGGAGGTGCCGTGCGTTCGGTGCTTGATCGGTTGGATCGTGAAGACGTTCGACTACATCAACCGCATTACTTAACGCTTCCGCTTTCGGTCTACCAGGGTACGTGGACACACTCTCCCCGCTCGTTGCTATGCATCTCCTAGATAGATCTTGCGTGATCGTAGGAAATTTTTTGAAATACTGCGCTCCCCAACAGTGGTATCAGAGCCAGGTCTATGCACGCCCATTAAGTAGCGATCAAATCAAGGAAATCGATCAAACGATCCCCGTGCCAGCCCAAATCATGATCTTCACCAACTTGGATTTGGTTCTCTCGCGAAAATCGCGAGTTGCAGAGATGAGAACCATGAAAAGCAAGATCCCCCTATTTCTGCATTTCATTCTTCTATTCCTTCTGCTTGCTTTTCTAGTTAAGCTGCTCATAAACTAGATCCATAAAACTCACTCAGCTACTGTCTTCTTTCTATAATTGGTCTCTAAGTCCAAGTAATCGAAAAAGTATAATCCTCTTCCCAGTGAAATAGAATAAAAAAAAGCCCTTTCGGATGAAAAAAGAAGAATAGTATGCGATATATCTCACTTGGATAAAAAAAATTAAAAGCAAATTTCTCTTATCCTCGTTTGTTCCTCGGTATGAGTTCTGATCTCAGACTTTGGTTTGGGGGCTGCTGGCCCCTTCGCGTCGACAAGGAAACTGTGGGAATCTTGTTGGGAGATGCTTCGCTCCGAGTCCGACTGGGACGGAATGGGGGACCCAGGCTTCTGGTCTCTCTCTGCCCCCCCGCCCCAAAACTGACCCACGACACAGCGCCCATTCGTTTCGCGCGCGGGAAGGCAACGAAGATGTTATATGCACGAGTAGAACACAAAGAGTTGTGGGCGATAATAGTCATACTTCTTACCAGCATGTCATACTTTGATTCAGCGGTATTGTTGGATGAAACGGCTCAGACCGACATTACGCGTACGCTTACGCGAGACTGGTTCTACCGATGTGCTTCGCACACAGGTGGCTAGTGGGTGTCTGTTTCTCCAACTTTAGTTGAATCGAGTGTGACTACGCCCGGTCCTTGATGAAGGTTAAAACAGCACACTTGACGAAAAATCGTTGTAGTTTTGATGCGTAGGTAAGAACGGTTCTTGCTAAGCCCGTAGCAGCCACGTAAAACTTGCAACAACAAAGTAGAGGACGTCTAACTTGTTTTTGTAGGGCATGTTGTGATGTGATATGGTCAAGACGTGATGATATAAATTGTTGTATGAGATGATCATGTTTTATAACAGAGTTATCGGCAACTGGCAGGAGCCATATGGTTGTCGCTTTATTGTATGCAATGCAATCGCCATGTAATTGCTTTACTTATCACTAAGCGGTAGCGATAGTTGTGATAGCAATAGTTGGCGAGACGACGACGATGCTTCGATGGAGATTAAGGTGTCAAGCCGGTGACGATGGTGATCACGACGGTGATTTGGAGATGGAGATCAAAGGCACAAGATGATGATGGCCATATCATATCACTTATATTAATTGCATGTGATGTTTATCCTTTATGCATCTTATTTTGCTTAGTTCGGCGGTAGCATTATAAGATGATCTCTCACTAAATTTCAAGGGATAAGTGTTCTCCCTGAGTATGCACCGTTGCGACAGTTCGTCGTGCCGAGACCCCATGTGATGATCGGGTGTGATAAGCTCTACGTTCACATACAACGGGTGCAAGCCAGTTTTGCACATGCAGAATACTCGGGTTAAACTTGACGAGCCTAGCATATGCAGATATGGCCTCGGAACACTAAGACCGAAAGGTCGAGCGTGAATCATATAGTAGATATGATCAACATAGTGATGTTCACCATTGAAAACTACTCCATCTCACATGATGATCGGACATGGTTTAGTTGATTTGGATCATGTGATCACTTAGATGATTAGAGGGATGTCTATCTAAGTGGGAGTTCTTAAGTAATATGATTAATTAAACTTTAATTTATCATGAACTTAGTACCTGATAGTATTTTGCATATCTATGTTGTTGTAGATCAATGGCCCGTGCTACTATTCCTTTGAATTTTAATGCGTTCCTAGAGAAAGCTAAGTTGAAAGATGATGGTAGCAACTACACGGACCGGGTCCGTAACTTGAGGATTATCCTCATTGCTGGACAGAAGAATTACGTCCTGGAAGCACCGCTAGGTGCCAGGCCCGCTGCAGATGCTGCTGATGACGTTAAGAACATCTGGCAGAGTAAAGCTGATGACTACTTGATAGTTTTGTGTGCCATGCTTTACGGCTTAGAACCGGCACTTCAACGGCGTTTTGAACGTCATGGAGCATATGATATGTTCCAGGAGTTGAAGTTAATATTTCAAGCAAATTCCCGGATTGAGAGATATGAAGTCTCCAATAAGTTCTACAGCTGGAAAATGGAGGAGAATAGTTATGTCAGTGAACATATACTCAGAATGTCTGGGTACCACAACCACTTGACTCAACTGGGAGTTAATCTTCCTAATGATAGTGTCATTGACAGAGTTCTTCAATCACTGGCACCAAGCTACAAAAGCTTCGTGATGAACTATAATATGCAAGGGGATGGATAAGACAATTCGCGAGCTCTTCGCGATGCTAAAAGCTGCGGAGGTAGAAATCAAGAAGGAGCATCAAGTGTTGATGGTCAACAAGACCACCAGTTTCAAGGAAAAGGGTAAAGGAAAGAAGGGGAACTTCAAGAAGAACGGTAAGTAAGTTCCCGCTCAAGTGAAGAAGCCCAAGTCTGGACCTAAGCCTGAGACTGAGTGCTTCTACTGCAAAGGGACTAGTCACTGGAAGCGGAACTACCCCAAGTATTTGGTGGATAAGAAGGATGGCAAAGTGAAAGGTATATTTGATATACATGTTATTGATGTGTACTTAACTAATGCTTGCAATAGCACCTGGGTATTTGATACTAGTTCTGTTGCTCATATTTGCAACTCGAAACAGGGGCTACGGATTAAGCGAAGATTGGCTAAGGACGAGGTGATGATGCGCGTGGGAAATGGTTCCAAAGTCGATGTGATCGCCGTCGGCACGCTACCTCTACATCTACCTTCGGGATTAGTTTTAGACCTGAATAATTGTTATTTTGTGCCAGCGTTAAGCATGAACATTATATCTGGATCTTGTTTGATGCGAGACGGTTATTCATTTAAATCTGAGAATAATGGTTGTTCTATTTATATGAGTAATATCTTTTATGGTCATGCACCCTTGAAGAGTGGTCTATTTTTGTTGAATCTCGATAGTAGTGATACACATATTCATAATATTGAAGCCAAAAGATGCAGAGTTGATAATGATAGTGCAACTTATTTGTGGCACTGCCGTTTGGGTCATATTGGTGTAAAGCGCATGAAGAAACTCCATACTGATGGACTTTTGGAATCACTTGATTATGAATCACTTCGTACTTGCGAACCATGCCTCATGGGCAAGATGACTAAAACTCCATTCTCCGGAACAATGGAGCGAGCAACAGATTTATTGGAGATAATACATACTGATGTATGTGGTCCAATGAATGTTGAGGCTCGCGGCGGGTATCGTTATTTTCTGACCTTCACAGATGATTTGAGCAGATATGGGTATATCTACTTGATGAAACATAAGTCTGAAACATTTGAAAAGTTCAAAGAATTTCAGAGTGAAGTGGAAAATCATCGTAACAAGAAAATAAAGTTTCTGCGATCTGATCGTGGAGGAGAATATTTGAGTTACGAGTTTGGTCTTCATTTGAAACAATGCAGAATAGTTTCGCAACTCACGCCACCCGGAACACCACAGCGTAATGGTGTGTCCGAACATCGTAACCGCACTTTATTGGATATGGTGCGATCTATGATGTCTCTTACCGATTTACCGCTATCATTTTGGGGTTATGCTTTAGAGACGGCTGCATTCACGTTAAATAGGGCACCATCTAAATCCGTTGAGACGACACCTTATGAACTGTGGTTTGGCAAGAAACCCAAGTTGTCATTTCTTAAAGTTTGGGGCTGCTTATGTGAAAAAGCTTCAACCTAATAAGCTCGAACCCAAATCGGAGAAATGTGTCTTCATAGGATACCCAAAAGAGACTATTGGGTACACCTTCTATCTTAGATCCTAAGGCAAGATATTCGTTGCTAAGAATGGATCCTTTCTAGAGAAGGAGTTTCTCTCGAAAGAAGTGAGTGGGAGGAAAGTAGAACTTGATGAGGTAATTGTACCTGCTCCCTTATTGGAAAGTAGTTCATCACAGAAATCAGTTCCTGTGACCCCTACACCAATTAGTGAGGAAGCTAATGATTATGATCATGTAGCTTCAGATCAAGTTACTACCGAACCTCGTAGGTCAACCAGAGTAAGATCCGCACTAGAGTGGTATGGTAATCCTGTTCTGGAGGTCATGTTACTTGACCATGACGAACCTACGAACTATGAGGAAGCGATGATGAGCCCAGATTCCGCGAAATGGCTTGAGGCCATGAAATCTGAGATGGGATCCATGTATGATAACAAAGTGTGGACTTTGGTTGACTTGCCCGATGATCGGCAAGCCATAGAGAATAAATGGATCTTCAAGAAGAAGACTGGCGCTGACGGTAATGTTACTGTCTACAAAGCTCGACTTGTTGCGAAAGTTTTTCGACAAGTTCAAGGAGTTGACTACGATAAGACCTTCTCACCTGTAGAGATGCTTAAGTCCGTCCGAATCATGTTAGCAATTGTCGCATTTTATGATTATGAAATTTGGCAAATGGATGTAAAAACTGCATTCCTGAATGGATTTCTGGAAAAAGAGTTGTATATGATGCAACCAGAAGGTTTTATCGATCCAAAGGATGCTAACAAAGTGTGCAAGCTCCAGCGATCCATTTATGGACTGGTGCACGCATCTCGGAGTTGGAATAAATGTTTTGATAGTGTGATCAAAGCATATGGTTTTATACAGACTTTTGGAGAAGCATGTATTTACAAGCAAGTGAGTGGGAGCTCTATAGCATTTCTAATATTACATGTGGATGACATATTGTTGATTGGAAATGATATATAATTTCTGGATAGCATAAAAGGATACTTGAACAAGCGTTTTTAAATGAAAGACCTCGGTGAAGCTGCTTATATATTGGGCATCAAGATCTATAGAGATAGATCAAGACACTTAATTGGACTTTCACAAAGCACATACCTTGATAAAGTTTTGAAGAAGTTCAAAATGGATCAAGCAAAGAAAGGGTTTTTGCCTGTGTTACAAGGTGTGAAGTTGAGTCAGATTCAATGCCCGACCACTGCAGAAGATAGAGAGAAAATGAAAGTCATTCCCTATGCTTCAGCCATAGGTTCTATCATGTATGCAATGCTGTGTACCAGACCTAATGTGTGCCTTGCTATTAGTTTAGCAGGAAGGTACCAAAGTAATCCAGGAGTGGATCACTGGACAGCGGTCAAGTACATCCTGAAATACCTAAAAAGGACTAAGGATATGTTTCTCGTTTATGGAGGTGACAAAGAGCTCGTCGTAAATGGTTACGTCGATGCAAGTTTTGACACTGATCCGGATGACTCTAAGTCACAAACCGGATACGTATTTATATTGAACTGCAGAGCTGTCAGTTGGTGCAGTTCTAAGCAAAGCGTCGTGGCGGGATCTACGTGTGAAGCGGAGTACATAGCTGCTTCAGAAGCAGCAAATGAAGGAGTCTGGATGAAGGAGTTCATATCCGATCTAGGTGTCATACCTAGTGCATCGGGACCAATGAAAATATTTTGTGACAATACTGATGCAATTGCCTTGGCAAAGGAATCCAGATTTCACAAGAGAACCAAGCACATCAAGAAACGCTTCAATTCCATCCGCGATCAAGTCAAGGAGGGAGACATAGAGATTTGCAAGATACATACGGATCTGAATGTTGCAGCCCCGTTGACTAAGCCTCTCTCACGAGAAAAACATGATCAGCACCAAGACTCCATGGGTGTTAGAATCATTACTGTGTAATCTAGATTATTGACTCTAGTGCAAGTAGGAGACTGAAGGAAATATGCCCTAGAGGCAATAATAAAGTTGTTATTTATATTTCCTTATATCATGATAAATGTTTAGTATTCATGCTAGAATTGTATTAACCGGAAACTTAGTACATGTGTGAATACATAGACAAACAGAGTGTCACTAGTATGCCTCTACTTGACTAGCCCGTTAATCAAAGATGGTTAAGTTTCCTAGCCATAGACATGAGTTGTCATTTGATGAACGGGATCACATCATTAGAGAATGATGTGATTGACAAGACCCATCCGTTAGCTTAGTACTATGATCGTTTAGTTTGTTGCTATTGCTTTCTTCATGACTTATACATGTTCCTATGACTATGAGATTATGCAACCCCCGAATACTGGAGGAACACTTAGTGTGCTATCAAACGTCACAACGTAACTGGGTGATTATAAAGATGCTCTACAGGTGTCTCCGATGGTGTTTGTTGAGTTGGCATAGATCGAGATTAGGATTTGTCACTCCGATTGTCGGAGAGGTATCTCTGGGCCCTCTCGGTAATGCACATCACTATAAGCCTTGCAAACAATGTGACTAATGAGTTAGTTGCGGGACGATGCATGCTACCTCTTGCTATTGCTTTCTTCATGACTTATACATGTTCCTATGACTATGAGATTATGCAACTCCCGAATACCGGAGGAACACTTAGTGTGCTATCAAACGTCACAACGTAACTGGGTGATTATAAAGATGCTCTACAGGTGTCTCCGATGGTGTTTGTTGAGTTGGCATAGATCGAGATTAGGATTTGTCACTCCGATTGTCGGAGAGGTATCTCTAGGCCCTCTCGGTAATGCACATCACTATAAGCCTTGCAAGCAATGTGACTAATGAGTTAGTTGCGGGATGATGCATTACGAAACGAGTAAAGAGACTTGCCGGTAACGAGATTGAACTAGGTATGATGATACCGACGATCGAATCGCGGACAAGTAACATATCGATGACAAAGGGAAAAACGTATGTTGTTATGCGGTTTGACCGATAGAGATCTTCGTAGAATATGTGGGAGCCAATATGAGCATCCAGGTTTCGCTATTGGTTATTGACCGGAGATGAGTCACGGTCATGTCTACATAGTTCTCGAACCCGTAGGGTCCGCACGCTTAACGTTCGATGACGATCGGTATTATGAGTTTATGTGTTTTGATGTACCGAAGGTTGTTCGGAGTCCCGGATGTGATCACGGACATGACGAGGAGTCTTGAAATGGTCGAGACGTAAAGATTGATATATTGGAAGGCTATGTTTGGACACCGGAAAGGTTTCGGATGAGTTCTGGCATTTTCCGGAGTACCGAGGGGTTGCCACAACCCCCCCGGGGAGTTAATGGGCCTGAATGGGCCATGGTGGGAGAGAGGAGGAGGCGGCCAAGTGGGAGGTGCGTGCCCCCCAAGCCCAATCCGAATTGGGGGGGGGCTTTCCTTCTCTCCTTCTCCCTCTTCCTTCTTCTCCTACTCCAACTAGGGAAGGGGGGAAACCTACTCCTACTAGGAGTAGGAATCCCCCTTGGGGCGCGCCATAGAGAGGGCTGGCCCTCCCCTCCTCCACTCCTTTATATACGGGGGAGGGGGCACCCCATAGACACACACGTTGATTGTTTAACCCTGTGAAGTGCCCCCCTCCACAGATTTCCACCTCGGTCATATCGTTGTAGTGCTTAGGCGAAGCCCTGCATCGGTAACTTCATCATCATCGTCATCACGCCATCGTGCTGACGAAACTCTCCCTCGGCACTCAGCTGGATCAAGAGATCGAGGGACGTCAACGAGCTGAATGTGTGCAGATCGCGGTGGTGTCGTGCATTCGGTACTTGATTGGTTGGATCGCGAAGACGTTCGACTACATCAACCGCGTTACTTAACGCTTTCGCTTTCGGTCTACGAGGGTACGTGGACACACTCTCCCCACTCATTGCTATGCATCTCCTAGATAGATCTTGTGTGATCGTAGGAAATTTTTTGAAATACTGTGTTCCCCAACACATGAACCTAGTGATAATGTTAATAATGATGTTCATGTTGATGCTCAACCTAGTAATGATAATGATGTAGAGATTGAACCTATTGTTGATCTTGATAACCCACAATCAAAGAATCAATGTTATGATAAAAGAGACTTTGTTGCTAGGAAGCATGGTAAAGAAAGAGAACCATGGGTTCAGAAACCCATGCCCTTTTCTCCTAAGCTATCCAAGAAAAACGATGATGAGGATTTTGAGCGCTTTGCTGAAATGATTAGACCTTTCTTTTGGCGTATGCGTTTGACTGATATGCTTAAAATGCCTCCTTATGCTAAGTATATGAAAGATATTGTTACTAATAAAAGAAAGATACTGGAAGCTGAAATTTCCACCATGCTTGCTAATTATACTTTAAGGGTGGAATACCAAAGAAACTTGGAGATCCAGGAGTACCAACTATACCATGCTCCATTAAAAGAAACTATGTTAAAACTGCTTTATGTGATCTTGGAGCCGGTGTTAGTGTTATGCCTTTCTCTTTATATCGTAGACTTGAATTGAATAAGTTGACACCTACTGAAATTTCTTTGCAAATGGCTGATAAATCAACTACTATACCCATCGTTATTTGTGAGGATGTGCATGTTGTTGTTGCAAACGTTACTATCTTAACGGACTTTGTTATTCTTGATATTCCCGAGGACGACAGTATGTCGATCATCCTTGATAGACCCTTTTTGAATACTGCACGGGCTGTTATTGATTGCAACAAAGGCAATGTCACTTTTCATGTTAATGGAACTGAGCATACGGTACACTTTCCAAAGAAACAACCTCAAGTTCATAGTATCAATTCTATCGGAAAAATTTCAACTATTACTATTGGGGGTTTTGAATTTCCTCTTCCCACTGTCCAAAAGAAATATGATTCTTATTATTGGGGAAATGCATATCCCCGTTGAGGTAACCTAGTGTTATTCGAAAGTTCTCCGGTTTCATGTCATTCGGAAGAAGTTTGTTAATAAGACTTGATCAACCTTGTTAATGGATTCCTTTTGATGAGCATGAGATGGATAAATTTAGAAGACACAACTTTCTGTACCCATCTTTTACTTTCTATTATTTAGATTAAATAAAGCAAAAATAGTATTTTCTGTCTGTTTTCTGAATTATCCGTGCAATAAAATAGTGTCCTGAAAAATAAAAGTTCTCTAAATGCCCTGAAAATTTAGTATGATTTTTTATAGAATATTTAAGAATTTCTGGCACTTCGAACACACCAGGGGGCCTCACGAGCTGGCCACAAGGGTGGAGGGCACGCCCTACCCCCTTGGGCGCGCCCCCTGTCCTTGTGGGTCCCACGGGCCCCCCTCCACTTATTCTAGCATCCATCCACTCCTTCCTCCAGAAAAAATCACTCCATAGCTCAAACTCGTGTTCTTGCTCGTTTTGCTGCCATTTTCGATCTCCTTGCTCAAAGCTCCATTCACAAAACTGCTTTGGGGGATTGTTCTACGGTATGTGACTCCTCCAATAGTCCAATTAGTTTTTGCTCTAGTGCCTTATTCATTGCAAATTTTTACTGCTGTGGTGACCTTGTTCTTGAGCTTGCACGTCCAATTTTTATGGTCCAAAGTAGTTTTGATGCATGATATAGCCTCTAGGCACTTGTAGGAGTAGTTGCTATCAATTTTGTTAAGTTTGGTTCACTTTTATTTTGAGCTACTAAAAATTTCAGAAATATTCAGAGGGAGAAAATGATGAGGAGATTGTTGAGAGGCTCCTCGAGCCGGGGTTCGAAGGAAAAAGAAAATGAGGAGAAAGAGAAGCCCAAGTATAATCTTCCTCGTGCCGCGGAGATTCGGCCGTGTGAATGGCCATGTGATGCATCCTTACAGGCGGCCAGAATTTATGATGATTTCTACTATTTGGCCGAGAATGCAGGCATCACCGACTTCCTCCTCGACCAGTGTGATCAGTATCTCCTACTCACTAATACTTTCATGCAAAATTTACATTTTCATGCTAGGAGATCACCACCCATGGTAGACTTTTACTTATATGATGAATACAAGGAAATGGCGCTTTATGACTTTTATGAGGTTTGTAAATTACCTTATGAGGGTAGCGTCGAGGAACCACGTCCTAGTGATGTGGAAGATTTTATTCATGAAGTTACCGTAGGGAAAGGAGAAGGGTGTCGGAAGCGAGAGTGGCTAGTTTACATTTTCCTGTTCTGCGTTACTACTCATTATTTGCTGGGAGATGTTTAATTGGTCGTGGAGAGTCGAGGTCTTAGTGCTCCAGACCTTGCCATTTTGCGCCATGCTTTACTTCGTGATAGAACTTTCAGTTTAGGCACTATGGTTGCTAAACGGTTGAGTATAAACCATACAAAGGGTCCTATTTCCGGAGGTATCTTCGCCTCCCGCCTTGCTAAACACTTTGAGATACCCATTAGGCACTATGAGAAAGAAGAGAAACAGCTACCTACTATTTACTTAGATTATGATAGCATGGTAGCACATAAGTTTGTTCGCTATGATGAGGAAATGAGACTCATTTATAACTTGATATTTAGCGAGAATACTTTTCAGATTATTACCTTGCCTGCACCTATTTTGTTCGATATTCATTTAGGCAGGTACTTCGTTTTGCCCGCGGACATTCATGCATACTGGGAGGGGACACAGTCCCCACCTCCTGAGCCAGAGCCATCACCTGATCCATACCAGGAGTCTATTTATCAGTGGGATCCACAGGAGCTCGCTAACCAGTGGAACCCCCAGGATCCTCCTCAGTACACCGAAGAGGGCTACTTTGATCCATGGGTTTAGACCAACTTAGCCAAAAGCCTAAGCTTGGGGGAGTACGTATTTCTCACCGACATTACATTCATGTTCACACACTCATTTCAGTTGTCGGTGTTCATACTTTTTCATTGTACTATCCATGTTAGTTTATTTCTTTTTCCTGCTTTCTTCTTGTGTGTTTGAAAAACCTTAAGAAAAACTAAAAAGAATTAGTTGTAGTTTATTTCCTTCCTATGCATGCTTAGTAGTAATATTAATAGAAAACCCAAAAAGATTTCTTGTTCTTCTTTTGCTTGTTGGGAGCTTTCCCGTGTAAATAGTTTTTCTCGTTCTTGTTTTACTTTCTTCAGAAAAACAAAAAATCCAAAAACATTTTAGTGTGTTTCTTTGAATTTCTTTTCTTTTCTTTGGGGGTCGAGAGGAGAAGACCACGATGAAAATGTTGAGTGGCTCTCATATACATTATTGTTGATCTAACAAAGAGCCTATATTACCTTGTCTTCTCCTTTGAATAAATGTTTGCAGATTCCAGCTTAGTCCAATGCACGTGCACTATTATTATTATCCACACTGTTCGGTCGTGCAAGTGAAAGGTAATAATGACGATATATGATGAAATGATTGAGATGAGGAAAAGCTGGTATGAACTCGACCTATCTTGTTTTTGTAAATATGATTAGTTCATCGTTCCTGATTCAGCCTATTATGAATGAAGCATGTTTGCAATGACAATTAGAGATTATAGTTACTCATGCCATGCTTAATTAGCTAGGAGCTTATAATGGTTTACCTTGCGTTCCAACATGGAAATTAAAATGGTTGTGATGTAGTATGATAGGATGGTATCCTCCTTTGAATGATCCGAGTGGATTGACTTGACACATGTTCACGCATGTAGTTGAAACAAAATCAACATAGCCTCTACGATATTTATGTTCATGGTGATTTATATCCTACTCATGCTTGCATTCAATGTTGGTTAATCTCAATGCATATTTATGACTATTGTCGCTCTCTAGTTGGTCGCTTCCCAGTCTTTTTCTAGCCTTCACTTCTACTAAGCGGGAATACTGCTTGTGCATCTACTTCCATAAACCCAAAGTTGTTCCATATGAGTCCACCATACCTTCCTATATGCGGTATTTACCTGCCGTTCCAAGTAAATTTGCATGTGCCGAACTCCAAACCTTCAAATAATAATCCGTTTTGCATGCTCGAATCGCTCCAACTAGGGTTGTCAATATCTTCCATGCTAGGTGGGTTATTCTCACGATGAGTGGACTCCGCTCATCATTCACGAGAAAATGGCTGGTAACCGGGATGCCCAGTCCCATGCTCAGATCAAACCAAAATTTAATTGCAAACAAAACTCCCCCAGGACTGTTGTTAGTTGGACGGTACCCGCTGTTTCGGACCAGCCGTGGAGTGTGCTTGTTGGTGGTGGGGGAGTATATACTTTACCATTCTGTTTGGGAACCGCCTATAATGTATGTAGCATGGAAGATACCGAGATCTCTTGGTTGTTACATTGACAATGAAAGCATGCCGCTCAAAATATTATTTATCTCTATTTCAAAACTCGAGCTCTGGCACCTCTGCAAATCCCTGCTTCCCTCTGCGAAGGGCCTATCTATTTACTTTTATTGTTGAGTCATCATCCTCTTATAAAAAGCACCAGTTAGAGAGCACCACTGTCATTTGTATGCATTGTTATTAATTTATATTGAGTATGACTGTGACTGGATCTCTTTTACCAAGAATTACAATGTCTAGTCAGTCCTTGATCTTCAGGGGTGCTCTACATTTATGTTTTGCGGTCTCAAAAAGGGCTAGCGAGATACCATCTTGTTATATCTGAAAGTGCAACTATCCCTGGGTGGTTTTGGTAATTATTAACAACATATAGCTCATTGAGCTAATGCTATTTCAAGATAAATATTTCAGGACATACTTTCGATCCTACAAGTGGTATCTGAGCTTTGGTCTCCATTTGCCTTGATTTCCATAGCTTTTGGTGATCATAGCCTTGGTTTCACAACCTAGGAGAGTATGGCGTCTAGCGAGGGAAATTACCACCGTAGAGTTCCTTACATTGATGGTACTAATTTTGCTAGTTGGAAGCATAAGATGAAAATGCATATTCTTGGACATAACCCCGCCGTTTGCGCTATTGTGTGTATTGGCTTGCAAGATGAATTCTTTGATGGGCGAGAACCAAACCGTGAAGCTACCGCGGAAGAGTTGAAGATACTACAATACAATGCTCAAGCTTGTGATATTCTCTTCAACAGATTGTGCCCCGAAGAATTCAACAAAATCAGCCGTCTTGAGAATGCAAAGGAAATTTGGGACACTTTGATTGATATGCACGAAGGTACTGACTCCGTCAAGGAATCCAAATTGGATGTGCTTCAAAGTCAACTTGACAAGTTCAAAATGAAGGATGGTGAAGGTGTCGCTGAAATGTACTCTAGGCTTGCTCTCATCAAAAATGAGATTGCCGGCTTAGGAAGTGAAGAGATGACCGATAGATTCATCATCAAGAAGATCCTAAGAGCATTGGATGGAAAATATGATACCGTGTGCACATTGATCCAAATGATGCCCAATTACAAAGATCTCAAACCTACGGAAGTTGTTGGAAGAATTGTTGCTCATGAGATGTCACTCAAGGATAAGGAAGAGCTTCACAACAAGTCAAGTGGTGCTTACAAAGCCTCATGTGATGCTCCCACATCATCAAGTGAGAAACAAACCTTCAATGAAGAATTGAGCCTAATGGTGAAGAATTTCAACTACAAGAGTAGAAGCAACGAAAGAAGTTCCAAGTCAAGGTCCTACAATGAACGAAATTGCTACAATTGTGGAAGACCCGAACACTACTCCAATGAGTGTATGACTCCCTACAAAAGAAGAGAAGATTCTCCTAAAAGAAGAAGTAGAAGAGAAGAATCACCACCAAGAGAGAGAAGGAGTAGAGATGATCGTTACGAACGTAGAACCTCTCGGAGAAGCAAGGATTCGGAAAGGAAGGACAAATCATCAAGGAGCTACACAAAGCGAAGACATCAAGCTCATGTTGGTGAATGGGTATCCGGCTCCGACTCCGGCCATCACTCCGAAACAAGTTATCACTCCGACTCCGAATATACTCAAGATGAAGGTGTTGCCGGTCTAGCACTTGTGTCAACCAACTCCTACGACATATTTTACTCACCAAATGAAGGAACTGAAGATGCTTCATGGCTAAAGGCCCAAAGGTATCACATCCCGAGTATGTTGATTTCAATAGTGATGAAGATGATTTGCTAGGAGATGATGATTTACTTGTTGACAACTCTAGTTATGAAAACTATGATGAACTTGCTATTAATCATGCTAATCAAGATAAAACGAATGACGATGATAAGAAGGAGATTGAGCGTCTAACTAAAGAACTAAACACTCTTAAGTTAGCTCATGAAACTACCTTGGAAGATCATCGAGAACTTTTAAAGACTCATGAGAAGCTACACTTTGAAAAGCTCAACCTTGAGCAAGAGCATGAGTTCTTAAAGGCAATCAATGATGATCTTCGCAAGAAAAGTTCTTCTTACATTGCCAAGCGTTTACTCTTGTGTACTTACATGCCACAAGTAAAATCTAGCAACGAGAGTAAGAAAGATTCTTCATCTAGTAGTAACAATAATCATGCTAAATCCAATGTTGTTGCTTCTAGTAGTTCTCTTGATTCCACTAATGATTCTCTTAGCCAAGTCACACTTGAGCAAGAAAATAGCTTATTGAAGGGAATTATAGAGAAGGGTGTTTACAAGAGTCTTGCCGGAAGTAAGCAATTTGAGGAAATCGTACGCAAGCAAGGAAGACACCGGAAGAATCAAGGTGTTGGTTTTGAACGGAAGTTCAATGCCAATGGAGTTGAGTGGGAAGAAGATCAATACCCCAAGACGAAGTTTGTTCCTCAACAAGAGAAGTATGATCCTACTTCTTTCCAAGGAACACATGCTCAAGATGATCTTCCACCAAAAGACCACAAGCAAAAAGGCAAGGACAAGCTTCAAGAGGAGATTGATGCATTTGAAGAAGCTCCCAAGGCCTTGGTCAAGTGGGTTCCCAAGACTACATCAAGTACGACTACAACTCCACGGATCCCCATCAAGATGGTGTGGATCCCAAAGAAGAAGAACTAGAGAGTTCTTGAGGGTGACTCCGCCAACATACTTCACTCATATCTTTTGGCAAAGACGTGTGCAAATAACTTCCACATCTTGCACTAGTTCAAGGAGTCACAAACCCTCTTGTTAGTAAGACAAGGTACAAGGTAACCTAATGCTTTCATGGACATCATCTATGTGTACCTCACTCTATATCTATGGATATCCTTGTTTGTTCCTTGTGGGACTAACCCGTGTAGGTATTGAAAGTGCAACTCACTCCAATGGATTGCTCGAAACGATCTACATCAACATTGGGCATCCACATCTTAGACACCTACATGAAGTCATCATCGACAAAACCCAAGGTTAGTTCATCCCTCTTAGGGGGGATATCACATCTAGGGGGAGCTTTACTCCAATCAATTGACCTAAAGCAACTCTAATGATGTGAACACAACAATGCTTTATGTAAAAGTGGTAACCCCACTTGTGCTTAAACGATGAGTATGACCTATGATCAAATGTTCTCATTTGACTCCTAAGTCAATATACTCATATATAGATGACCTAGTCATCGCCAATTGCTTGATAGATGCTAGAGTGATTGTGCATGCTTTGTCACATGTTTCATTTGCCATTTTATTGCGTGAGCATGTTGGTTGCATATTTTACTCATTCAAGGACATCCGTTTGTTGTTTTAAATGTTTTGCTTTTTCTCTTTTGCCAAATGGATGGACAAGAATGCCTAAGAACTCCCTCTAGCTATCTATGCTCTTCTTGTCTCAAACTCTATTCATGCTACATCACAAAGTTTGATCAAGTCAGATTCGAACCACTCTGTGTGAGGAGCACTCGGAGTCCCCGATTCGTCATAGACTTAAACTTCCAAAACCTCTTTGTGCATTTCGGTATGACCGAGTCATGCACTTTGGTCACACCGAGTTCACTAAGTTGATCTAGGTTTTCAATCTCGGTGCAACCGATTTGAACTTTTCGGTCACACCAAGTTGCAGTAACCGCTTGCGATCCTGCATCTCGGTGCCACCGAGTTGTTCCACTCGGTCACACCGACAGGGTCGGGATATATAAACCCACGGGTGAGATTTTGGAAATTTCTTCAAACTCCTCAGCCCGCGCGTGTGTCCTGCTCTGCCTCCTCGGGTCTTCGGATCGTCTCCTCGCCGCCAGCGACCTCCCGCCACTGGTTTCCATCGCCGTCAACAGAAATCTGCTCCGCCCTTGCCGCCGTAGCGAACCTCCGCCGAACTAGGGTATGGGTTCGACTCTATGTGCTAATTCCTTAACTCTGATTCATAGCACATTGCTTTGCCATGATCTTTACCACGTATGCGAACGTTCTATCCACAGAAAACATCCTTTAGGTTAGATTTGATTTGAAAATTTAGGGTTAGGTCTCCGCCGAACTCATCCCGGACCGACCAAGTTGGAGAAATCGGTCTCACCGATTTGGCTTAGGCCATAGCACATGCATTTTCGGTCTGACCGAAAACTGCACATCGGTGTGACCGAGTTCGATTCTCTGTGAAACCCTAGCAGTCTCGGTGCCACCGAACTATGACTCGTTCTGACCGAGTTCACTAGTTCAGGCTCCAAAAGTTGCTTCGGTATCACCGAGTTTATCAAATCGGTAGCTCCGAAATGCTTTTTGTGGAGAACTAAAACTAAGTTTTTGAGTCATCTGTTTTGCAAAAACTCTGCACTTTGTGATGCTCATCCCTCTACCTCATCTACATCTATTCACAGGGTCTGCTATCAGTGAGATTGCCAAGATGTCTGACCAGAGTGACAGTCAGAACAAATCTGAGGAACAAGTGCAATTGAGTGAGGGTTCAGATCCCTCAAGCAGCTATGATGAGGGTAGCAGGAGCACACCTAGTAACTTGCCCAAGGCAGCCACTAAAGCAAGGAAGAAGAGAACCTCAGACTCTGAGGATGAGGACTATGTGGCTGTTGAGGATGAGGCCACCTCAAGGAAGAAAGTCTTGAAGAAGGAGTATGGCACAACTGCTGCAACAAAGCCAGTGTTGAATAAGAAGGCACCTGCTAGAAGAATCCCAATGTCAAAACCAAGGAAGGTTGCAACAGGAGAGACAATGAAATTCACCATAGAATCTGATGATGGTGAAGCAGCAGGAGATGACAAGAGAAAGAAGAGGGCAAGAACCACAACTGCAAAAGTTCTTGGAAAATCAACTATGGTAAGAGATTCAGAAGAGGAAGAGGATGCTGCACCAGCACCCAAAGCTCAGAAGCTTATGGGAGATGCTATCAAGTTAGGGGCTGCTCCATCAAAGCCCAAGACTGCTCCCAAAGCTCAAGCTTAGAAGCCCCCAAAGCCCAAGAGGAACAACAGGAGCATTTCTGTAGAAGAGAAGAACAAGGCCCCAGTGCCTCAAGCTGAAGAAGAGGATGATGAGTCTCTTGTTTTGAGAAAGCTGAAACCCAAGATTCCAAACCACAATGATGCTCATCCAGTGGCTGAGGACGTGCACATTAGAAAGGATACTGGATTGAGACTTTTGAGACAGTCTGATCCTTATACTGTGAGGAGGAGGATTGCAGTTGAATACAGGTTTCATACAAAAGAACAGCAAGACTTCTATGAAACAATTTTGCTTGACAAGAAGCCAATTGTCTGTGACATGAGATGGGTTGACTGGGAGTACATCAAGGAGAAGGAAGATCACTTCCCAGGAGTATATGACAGCTTCAAAGCATGTGGAGTTGACAAATTTGTTGGGCAGAAGCTCACAAAATGGAATGATGAGCTGATCATGCAGTTTTACTCCACTGCTCACTTTTACCCAGATGGGAAGATCATATGGATGTCTGAAGGTACTAGGTACCAATCTACTGTTGAAGAATGGGTTGAATTGATCAATGCTCCAGAAGAACATGAGGATGACTTGGATGTGTATGCAAAGAAGAAGAAAGACCACAACTCCATGGCAAACATGTACAAAGAGATCCCTGATAAAGCTTTGGAGACACACAAGCTTGGATATGTACACTATCTGTTGTCTGGTCTGCCTACCATCAACACCATCCTAAGGCACACTTTGCTACCCAAGTCAGGAGATCACAAGATGATCAGAGGACATTCCATCAACTTATTGCAAATCTTTGATGTCCTCAAAAGTTTAAGGTCATGAGTCTGATTGTAGAGACAATCAAGAGGATAGCTGCTGAACAAAAGAGAAGTTGTGGATATGCTCCACATATTCAGGAGCTCATCAATGCTAAGATGGGCACATGAACATACTTGTTGGACAAGGAGCATCTACCTCTATATCCTGAATTTGAAGACAACAAAGTTGTGATGAATGAGGATGAACCTTCATTAGCTCAAGCACAAGAGAAGAGAGCTAAAGCTAAGGCAGAGAAAGCTGCCAAGATGCCTAGTGTTGAGGAAGCATCTAAAGTTTTCCTGAAGAGCAAGCAAGATCAGCTGGCATATCTAATCCAATCTACTTTGAGGATTGAGAAGGGATTGGCCACCCTGACTCAGAATCAGGAGAGCTTGGAGAGGATCATAGAGACAAAATTTTATAATCTTGACCTAAAGGTAACTGAGATCCAAACAGCAGTTGAGCAGCTCCAGGAGGAAGCAGAAGATAGGAGAGGGAAGGCAACTACTGATGCTTTTCAGCGAGTGCCTAGAGGTCAGAGGTCTGCTGCAGTGCTAGTACCAGATACTAGAGCTACAGCGTCAGCACCAGCAGTTGTAGCTTCAGTGCCACCTCCAGCAGCCACTCCACCAGCTCCAACTACATCAACATATGCCTTCATCCTTGGAGTTCTCTCTACACCACCTCCCGAAGACCAAGCCTGAGAGACGCATAGCACTATGCATTTTTGAACTTTTTGGTAACTTGTTGCCAAAGGGGGAGAAATGTATAGATCATAGGCTTCGAGAGATAGTGTTTTGCTTCTTTGTCTCTCTTGCTTTTGGTTGAACTTTTTGTGTGCTTGGTTGATACTCTATGTCTGCGTGAGATACTTGTTTGATCATGTGTTTGATCATATGCTATTTTAATGCTTGCTTGGATGATATTATCTCTTATATCTTTTATATGATCATTCACTTTGCTTGGTGATGAGTGCATGCTTTTAATTTTCTATCATTTTGAGCGCTCCACCAAGATGTATGTGACATGAAAGAGTGACCCATGATCCTAATCGATTGTGCATTTGCATTCAAATGCAAATCTTAAATAATGCACAAATTTAGGGGGAGCTCTTTATTATCACATACTTCTCAAAGCGATGATGTATTTCAATTTTATCATCATTTGTCGAAGCTTTGATCTATATGTTATCATCAATTACCAAAAAGGGGGAGATTGAAAGTGCAACTATCCCTGGGTGGTTTTGGTAATTATTAACAACATATAGCTCATTGAGCTAATGCTATTTCAAGATAAATATTTCAGGAAAGCTCAATGATTGGCATGGCATGGATTAGGAATGTGGACGCCTCAAAATGCTAAGGACAAAAGATTGGCTCAAGCTCTAAAGCTCAAGACTCTACATTTTACTTTTAGTGATCCAAGATCACATTGAGTCCATAGGAAAAACCAATACTATTAAAAGGGGATGAGGTGTTGCTTAATGGCTTGCTTGCTCAAAATGCTTAGTGATATGCTCCAAAACCCTCAACCACTTTCTCATATCCACATATGTCCCAAACCAAAAGTCAAACTCGGCCCCACCGAAACTTTCTATCTGGCCCCAGCGAGTTCAGTTGACATAGCCACTGCCACAAAACCCTAGTCACTTCGGTCTTACCGATAGGGATCTCGGTCTCACCGAGATGGGATTGCAAACTCTCTATTTCCCTTCGTAACATTTTGGTCCAACCGAGATGAGCGATCGGTCCCACCGAGTTCGCAATGCAAACTCTCTGTTTCCCTTTCGTAACATTTCGGTCTCACCGAGATGAGCGAATCAGTCCCACCGAGTTTACCTGACCAACTCTATTAGCTTGTTAGCAAAATCGGTCTCACCGAGTTTACGTTATGCCCTAACCCTAATGAAATCAGTCCCACCGAGTTGACATGTCGGTCCCACCGAAAAGCCTAACGTTCACATTTTGAACTAAATCGGACTGACCGAGTTTCATTATTCGGTCCCACCGAGTTTGGTGATTTGTGTGTAACGGTTAGATTTTGTGTGGAGGCTATATATACCCCTCCACCCACTCTTCATTCGTGGAGAGAGCCATCAGAACATGCCTACACTTCCATCATACATTTTCTGAGAGAGAACCACCTACTCATGTGTTGAGGTCAAGATATTCCATTCCAACCATATGAATCTTGATCTCTATCCTTCTCCAACTTGCTTTCCACTCAAATCATCTTTCCACAAAATCCAAATCTGTGAGAGAGAGTTGAGTGTTGGGGAGACTATCATTTGAAGCACAAGAGCAAGGAGTTCATCATCAACACACCATATATTACCTTTTGGAGTGTGGTGTCTCCTAGATTGGTTAGGTGTCACTTGGGAGCCTCCGTCAAGATTGTGGAGTTGAACCAAGGAGTTTGTACGGGCAAGGAGATCGCCTACTTCGTGAAGATCTACCCTAGTGAGGCAAGTCCTTCGTGGGCGATGGCCATGGTGGGATAGACAAGGTTGCTTCTTCGTGGACCCTTAGTGGATGGAGCCCTCCGTGGACTCGCGCAACTGTTACCCTTCGTGGGTTGAAGTCTCCATCAACATGAATGTACGATAGCACCACCTATCGGAACCACGCCAAAAATCTCCGTGTCTACATTGCGTTTGCTCCCTCCAAACTCCTCCCTTTACCTTCATGTGCAATGTTTTAATTCTGTTGCTATACTCTTAGACTTGCATGTGTAGGTTGTTTACTTGACTTGTGCTAAGTTGCTAAAATCTGCAAGACTTAAAATTGGGAAAAGGCTAGATTTTTATTTGGTCAAGTAGTCTAATCACCCCCCTCTAGATATACTTTTGATCCTACAATATCATATCATGATTGTTTTGAGAAAGTGCTGTCATCCGAGATTTATTATTATTTTTCGCTAATTGATTATGCCATTGATATGAGTAAATGTGAGACCTAAATGTTATTGTGAATATGGTTAGTTCATAATCTATGCTGAAAACTTGAATGCTGGCTTTACATATTTGCAACAGCAAGATCAAATAGAGTTTGTAAAAGTTTTTCTTTATCACTTTCAGTTTGTCAACTGAATTGCTTGAGGACAAGCAATGGGTTAAGCTTGAGGGAGTTGATACGTCTCCATCGTATCTACTTTTCCAAACTCTTTTGCCCTTGTTTTGGACTCTAACTTGCATGATTTGAATGGAACTAACCCGGACTGACGCTGTTTTCAGCAGAATTGTCATGGTGTTAGTTTTGTGCAGAAATAGAAGTTCTCAGAATGACCTGAAACTTTACGGAGATGATTTTTGGAATTAATAAAAAATATTGGCAAAAGAATCAAGTGAAGGGGGCCCACACCCTGGCCACAAGGGTGGGGGCGCGCCCACCCCCTAGGGCGTGCCATCCGTCCTTGTGGGCTCCCTGGACCTCCACCGACCTCAACTCCAACTCCATATATTCACGTTCGGGGAGAAAAAATCAGAGAGAAGGATGCATCACGTTTTACAATACGGAGCCGCCGCCAAGCCGTGTTCTTCCTCGGGAGGGCAGATCTGGAGTCCGTTCGGGGCTCCGGAGAGGGGAATACGTCGCCATCGTCATCATCAACCATCCTCCATCACCAATTTCATGATGCTCACCGCCGTGCGTGAGTAATCCCATAGTAGGCTTGCTGGACAGTGATGGGTTGGATGAGATTTACCATGTAATCGAGTTAGTTTTGTTAGGGTTTGATCCCTAGTATCCACTATGTTCTAAGAATTATGTTGCTATGACTTTCCTATGCTTAATGCTTGTCACTAGGGCCCGAGTGCCATGATTTCAGATCTGAACCTATTATGTTTTCATGAATATATTTGTGTTCTTGATCCTATCGTGCAAGTTATAGTCACCTACTACGTGTTATGATCCAGCAACCCCGGAGTGACAATAGTCGGGACCACTCCCGGTGATGACCGTAGTTTGAGGAGTTCATGTATTCACCAAGTGCTAATGCTTTGGTCCGGTACTCTATTAAAAGGAGGCCTTAATATCCCTTAGTTTTCAATAGGACCCCGCTGCCACGGGAGGGTAGGACAAAAGATGTCATGCAAGTTCTTTTCCATAAGCACGTATGACTATATTCGGAATACATGCCTACATTATATTGATGAATTGGAGCTAGTTCTGTGTGACCCTATGTTATAACCGTTGCATGATGAATGCCATCCGACATAATTATCCATCATTGATCCATTGCCTACGAGCTCATTTCATATTGATCTTTGCTAAGTTACTTTTCCGTTGCTACTGTTACAATTGCTACGAAACTACTATTGTTACTTTTGCCACCGTTACCGCTACTTCCATACTACTTGCTACTAAATACTTTGTTGCTGATATTAAGTCTTTTAGGTGTGGTTGAATTGACAACTCAGCTGCTAATACTTGGGAATATTCTTTGGCTCCCCTTGTGTCGAATCAATAAATTTGGGTTGAATACTCTACCCTCGAAAACTGTTGCGATCCCCTACACTTGTGGGTTATCACCCGCCACCGAATAGGACGCCAGAAGGACGTCCACATCTCGGCCGGTCGAGGAGGACAAGAAGCCGGTGAAATCCTCCAACTTCAAATCGAGATCCATGGCCTCCACCTCCTCGCCGCCCGGCACGGCCAAGACTAGCGCACCGCAACGCCAGCGCCACCCCCTAACGTGGGAGCAGCACCCTCTCCGACCATGGCCGTCGCCACCAGCGACACCCGCAGCCCCAAGGGGACCAGATCGACCTCGCTCAACCTGGCCCCCACCGCCACTTCTGCGTAGCCGCACTGCCGCTTCCCAGCACAACCGCTTCAGGATCCGCACGTCCCAGCCGCCGGAAAGCTCGTCGGATCCAGCTCCCCCGCGGGCGGCTGAGCAGTGCCGCCGGGATCCCGACCAAGGGAGGGAGGTGAGAGGCCCCGCCGCTGCCAGCGCTGCACGGGCTTCACCCGGTAGACGCCCCCCGGCAGCGGCGAGGAGGAGGAGGGGACGGGGGAGAACTGCTCACCGGCGGCGGATCTGGATCCCCCGTGACGCGGGCGTGGGGCGCATCGCGGGAGCACTTGTTTCAATTTACAATGTACATGCACCATTAGGTTTGGTCATGTTTCTTCCTCTGAAGTTGGGTTTGGTGCTGTTTGTGTCCTTCACCAAATATGAAGACTTTGGAGCTTGTGATCATGTGACACGTGTGGTAAGCAATCGAAACAATTAAAAAAGAGTCTTTGGAGCTTGCCAGGACACACATTTTGTATGGATTGCTGATTATAAGAGGTGATGGTGTGGATTGTGCTTTCATGTTTCTGGTTGGCCTTGTGCAACTCAATCAAAAACAAATGTAAGCCGGTAATTGTGAATATTGTTAGTACTACATGTCAGATCCTGTGTTGTGCAATTAAGGTTTTATACTGGAAATAAGGAATTAATATTGTGTGTTGTTGACCCATTGTGTCGAAAAATATATAACCATAGTAACTCAGGATCTGCAACATATTTCAGCAATAAAGGTCTGCCTTCATATAGAGACCGCATGCCAATGCAAGTGTGGTCAACTACCTCATTTTATGTTTACATGTTCCAGAACTTAGTTGTTTTTGTGCCTAAAATCATCTGAATTATGTGTATTCCTTCTTTCCGAACAATGGGTTCAGTTCTTTCCTTAGTCTTAAAGCTACCGTGATTTGATACGGAATATACTAACAAATTTTGTTGGGTTCACTTGAACCCATGCCAATAGTTCCACCCCTTAAGAGGTAGGCATATATCTTACCAAGCTCGCGAGTGTTCCTTACGATCACTGTGTTTGTGAGTTGATCCGGTTTCGTTCTCCTAATTCATAATATGGAGTTTGAAAGATAGATTAATTTCAAATAGATGCAGAGAAATACTCATGCTTTATGAGAGCACACAAGAAGTTTCTTTTGAAGATTTACATATGAAGGTTTACAATGATGCATCATTCATGACTAGCTGTAATAGAAAAGGCACTCGGTCCTCTGAGCCTCCTCCCTATCCGACCATAATTCTCCCAAACGAGCACAACAGCTGAAGGTGTCATTGCTTCTTGACCATGTATGTACATGGTCCAGACAACAACCCATAGCAACGCACAGGCAGATTTACTAGTATTGTGGAACAAACTCTCCATAGTCACAACATCATCTACCCATGTAACCCTCGCACGAGGTAGTCCACCATGAATACAAACCAAAAGTAGAATGTAGGGTATCCCTCTCCCAGAGGGCCCGAACCTGGGTAAACTCCTCGTGTGATCTCCGTTCTGGTACTTCCAGCCACGTTTACCACCCTACCAAGCATACTGATAGTCCCACGCACCATCAGTTGAAGCGTCACGGAGGGACTGCTTCGGCCGGGGACCGAACCCAGATCGGATTGGTACTTGTGAGTTGTGTTAGGATTTCCTCGAAGAGGAGAGGATGGTGCAGTACAGTAGAGAAGTATTTTCCTCAGTTATGAAACCAAAGTTATCAATCAAGTAGGAGAACCAAGTAACACTATGTAAACAACACCTGCACACACACACAACAAATACTTGCAACCCAACGCGTAGAGGGGTTTTCAGTCCCTCAACGGTTATGAGCAAGATTAAACGATATAGTTTTTGGTAGATAGATCAAACAAAAATACAAAATAAAAGAAATAAAAGAAATAAAAGAAAATTGCAACGAGGTATTTTTGGTTTTGATATATGATAAGAGAATAGAGCCAGGGCATAATTTTCACTAGAGGCTTCTCTCGTAAAAATAGCATACGGTGGGTAGACAATTTACCGTTGGGCAATTGACAGAAAAGCAAATAATTATGATGATATCCAAAGCAATGATCATGTATATAGGCATCGCGTCCAAGACAAATAGACCAAAATGATTCTGCATCTACTACTATTACTCCACACATCGACCGCTATCCAGCGTGCATCTAGTGTATTAAGCTCATGACAGAACGGAGTAACGCTTTAAGCAAGATGACATGATGTAGACAAGATAAACTCACGCATGAAATAAATCCCATCTTGTTACCATTAATAGCAACGATACATGCGTGTCATGTCCCTTTCTATCACTAGGATTGAGCACTGCAAGATCGAACCCATCACAAAGCACCTCTTCCCATGGCAAGACAAATCAATCTAGTTGGCCAAACCAAACCAATAAACCGGAGAAGAAATACGAGGCTAAACAATCGTGCATAAAAGAGTCCAGAGAAAACTCAAATAATATTCATGGATAGATCTGATCATAAACTCACAATTCGTCGGATCCCAACAAACACACTGCAAAAAGTCATTACATCAAATAGATCTCCAAGAAAACTGGGGAGAACACTGTATTGAAGATAAAAAAGAGAGAAGACATCTAGCTACTAACTATGGACCCATAGGGCCGTGGTAAACTACTCACGCATCATCGGAGAGAAGCAAGGATGATGAAGAGCCCCCTCCATGATCGAATCCCCCTCCGGCAGAGTGCCGGAAAAGGCCTCCAGATGGAATCTCGTGGTTATGGAACTTGCGGCAGCGGAAAAAGCATTTCGTGGACTTCCCTGTTGGTTTCACGATAATAGAAAATTTATAGAGGCGAAGCTAGGTCAAACGGAGGCATGTGGGCCCCACTAGGTACCAGGGCGCGCCCTGGTGCCTAGTGGGCCAATCCTTCATCTTCTTGTTCCTTCCCGAAGCTTGCAGGGTCTCTTATTGCCAGAAAAAATCTCCAAAAAGTTTCGTGGAATTTGGACTTCGTTTGGTATTGATATTTTACAAAGTAAAAAACAAGCAAAAAACGGCAACTGGCATTGGGCACTAAGTTAGTAGGTCAGTCCCAAAAAATGATATAAAGTTGCTTGTAAATGTATATAAAACATTGAGATTGATACTATAATAGCATGGAACAATCAAAAATTATAGATACGTTGGAGACGTATCACGGATCTCCTCACATTTTCGGTGGTCTTCCGCCCGAAGAAAGCCTCATCACCTTCGGCATGGGCAGGGCTGGCCTGGTCGACATCAACCCACCAACCTCCCACACCCACACCATCTTCTTCGGTGCTCTGGCTTTCATCATCAACCACTACCGCGACTCCGCGTGTGCGCTCTGCCCCTCCAACAGATCACATTAGTGGTCTCACCAGGGTTCATGAAACCATTTCCATCGACCTTCGACTTAGGGGGCTACTTCGTCCATAGAACGTTGGGGCCTCGTACTAGTGTGAGATGAAGGCGCGTCTACACGACCGTACCAGCTTCAACATGGACGCCCGACCCGTCTTGTCGGGGCCTACAGTGTCCTCACTATCGACTACCGACTCGGAGGGCGCGATCCTGCACCAACACATCCCGTACTTGAGGCTCGAGCCTTGGCCTTAAGGTCAGATGGCTGCATCGACTTCACACTGACTCTTTAGCCCGCCGTGACGTCGCACCTAGTCGCCATGGTGTGCGACAATTGATTCATCAACCATATACCAGAAGACCGCATCATAGACGGGTACATCTCCAATTGCGGTATCAGCTAGGCTATCCTCTTTTCTCCCTTAGATCGGAGGACAACGAGGCCAGCGTCATCTCCATCACAAACACAAAAATTGACAAAGAGCTCCCCACCCCCACTTGAGAAGCCGGGAACAGCCAACCGGCCTTAACGTCGGATGGCGAGGAAGGTCATGATGACGGTACCTGCTGAAAGTTCTTCAGCACCAAAGGATCCAATCGAACCCAGCGCTAGCGGAGCCATGACAACATATGTGGGGCTTCCAACCTTAGACCCGGTGGCCATCGCTCCATCAGCACCTCCGGCCCCACCCCCAGCCGGTCACTTCCCAAGCAGATTTAACATCCTAGGCGCCGGTGCGGCGAGCTTCACAACCCATGGGATTAGAATTTCTAGCCTCGCTAGGACCAGATGATGCAGCCCCTCATCACTGAAGAGGCACTGCAATTGTTCAACACTCTCATACCAAGGAGCGACCCCATCACATAGATAATGGAAGCCTTCCGGCAGGCTACCCTAGTCGCCCAACTACAGTTCCAGAAAAACACGATGGCGGTTGCCCCGCAGCAGACACGGTGGCAAGAAAAGATGAACAACGAGAGGCGACGCCGAGCTCTTCGCTAGCCAAGGGCGACCACTAATGCCCTCGCAGCCCGAGGTCACGAGGTGGGCATAGGTTTCGATGAGCCCGTGGACACCACCCTACTCCAAGACCAGCCCGTAGCCTCCAAGCCACCACGGTGCTGGATGACAGGCTACACGATAAGCCAGGAGACCCGAAGATCATTGCAAGTCTTAGAAGGATACTCCGCAACACCGTCGAGCTCCAGGAGAATAGCAGTGAGTCCAGGCAACGCCCGACCAGCACTGATGGCGTCCTTTTAGTTGTAGGGCACCCACCCCAAGACAACCGCCAGGGATAAGTACCCCATCCTGTTACCCCAGCAGCGGACGAGGTCGAAAACCTACATCAAACAATCTCCACCGTTTCCAGACGGAACCTGACAACACTTCCCCGTGGCTATGTGTAAGTAGGGCATAATTTTGTAATACAAAGTTGGGTCATCTATTTTGGAACGGAGGGAGTAGGTATCACCTTATGCTACATTTTAAGTTAGTAATAAAAATTGTTGTCCTTTATTAAAAAAATGTAAAAGCATAATTAATTTTACTCAAAACTAAAGTAAAGAAAATTGTTTTCCCCAGCATGCGGCGGAGACGAGGGAGCAGTGATCTCTGGGGGCAGAACAGTCCATTCTCCGGCCCCACCCAATGCCATTTGCCACCCCCCACCGCCACTAGCTTTTAAAGCTAAACTAACTCCATTACTCCTTGCTTTGGAGTAGTCGCAAAGCGAGTCTTGTCCCGGGAACACACACAGAACCTGAATCACACAGATGTCTGCTTGATTGACTGCTCTTCCCGTTTCCGTCCGTGCGCTTGTGCGATCTTGGGCGCTTCCGCTCTGCCTCCCCTGGAGCGGTTCTTGCGGCTCTCCCCCAGGAAATTCGGCGGAGTGGTTGATATCCCTGGCCAAAGGTAATCTCCTCCATTTTGATCCCCTTCGCTCCCGTTTCTGTATGCAGTTTTCCTCTTGGAATGTGAATCTTGCATTGATGATTTTGTGCGCCTCTCTAACTTTCCCAGTGTATTCAGCCTTTGCTTCAAACAAAATCCAGCTTTATCGTGCAGTTGTTGTATATTTTCAGCTCTATATGCAGTTCATATTCTCGCCATTTTCTTGAATTTACAGTGTGTGTGTGTGTTTTCTGTTTCTCCCCATCTTATTTTTTGGTACAGCAAAAGCAACGGTTTGCACAGGACCGTTCTGCGCTTCTTTATTTATTCTCCGATTGACTGCCTTCATGTGCAAATTCCTTTAAAAAGTCCAACTTTGGTTTTATTTTTCCGGTGCCCATTCATGTGGGTTTCTCCACTGCAACCTGATAAGATTCCAGCCTCACTAGCGCTTGTTCCCATGGTCTCCCTACACCCCATCCCTCCTTGCCTCACCAATTATTCCCGCTGTCCCCTCACCCCAAGGTGCTGCCCCGTGCTGCTTTGCAGGTGCTGCTTGTGTGATCCAGCTTTGGAGGAGTTCTTGGATTCCTGGCATTGTGCTTTCTTGGACCCAGAGCTCCACAAGATTTGTTGAAATAGTTTGCCAATCTAGAGGGAGAGATATCCTACTTAATTGGTTTCTTTGGCCTTGGCAATGCCATGAGCAAGGGGAACACCAAGACCTAGATCTTTACAGCTTTATAGCTTAGGGATCTTGTCACTTGGTGCTTCTTGGTTCTGATCTGTGGTGATTGGATTGGAGACAAGGAGAAAACAGAGAGGGGATTCAGGTGACTCTCAGTTGTGTGAAGATGAAGTATATGAAGCTTGGAGCAAAGCCAGATGTCTTTCAGACAGAGGGGAATATCAGGTGAACTAATGCATATTGTTTCAGTTCTCAATCTGGTTTTTTATTTTTTCTACTGATTTGATCACTTGTGGTCTAGCTTCTATTTTCAGTCTGTAGTCCATGAGTTGTAGTTGATCCGTTTGTGTACATAAAAGTGGCTGTACGTCCATATTCCTGATTAACCTTTACTGCCATCCTTAGTTCTCTATTTGGCCAAAGGTAGCAGGGATCTACTTCTCTTCTACGTGTACATGAGTTAATTTGAGATAGCCCTGTTTTCTATTATTAATATTATTAAATACAAACATAACAGGTACATGTTCTAAAAAAGTGTATGATTCAAAACAAAAACTACAGACCTTGGGACAAAGATACCAAAAACTACTATCTAATTAAAAGTTTTAACGCGACAGAAACCAACTTAACTTCATGTTTTTTTTCTGTAATCTATGCTGAGTTGTGATTGTTACCTTGTTAGTGAACTTCAAAATCATCTACTGCAAGATAGTAACTCTTGAAGTTTCTATTATTATTTGCAGTTCAAAAAAACATTTGCAGTGAAGTGTGTACTATTATTATTGTTCATTTGACAATGATTGGACCAAAAAGTTATGTGTGAAAGGGAGTGCTGTTTGTGTTAAGCAGTGGCTTTTCATGATCGCGCTCAAAAGGCTCTCGATACAATTGATCTCCTTTACAGATACATCTTCTCTGATTCTTTGCCAATGGCATGTCTTCTTAAGTTTTCTGTATACTTCAGATTCAGAGCATGTGCCAATTTCCTCATATCTATTTCTTCTAGCATGTTCAGTGTTCATGGGTTGGTGGTGGCGTGGTCCATTTTGAAAATGAAGTTCCATTTGTTGTCAGATCATTTTCCTTGGACCACTTAGTAGTCTGATTAGTTATACCTGTCATATACACATGGCTACCTTTCATGAATTTGCTTTCTTCACTTTATATCTTTGCCCTTGGTACTTTATTTATGCTATCACTCTGTCATTCCTTTTCTTACTCTCAGCGGGTGGATGAATTTGTTATGTCATTTCATGTTATAGATCAGATTCTATGGATCTTTGCTTTATGTCTCATTCTTTTCTCCAAACACGTGTTTTTTTCCTCCGCCGTGTGTGATCATTTTTCCTCGCAATTATTGTGGTCCCAGTTCTCTGAACCAACATGGTCCTAAGACAACCTATGAATTAGTTTATCATTCATTCTCATTATTATTAACTCCATTACTATTTATGATGTAGATTTGCATGAGACTTCATCGCGCAACATATCTATTTGTCTTAAAGTTACTGGATACTCAATTTGACAAATCATTGACACACTTCAGTATCAGAAAATCTTCAAGATGCTCATGTTTTGAAAATATACGAATGATGTTTGCCTATGATGATGTCAAAGGTTTCATTACAAATATACATGCAAACACTTTAAATACTGAGCATATTTATTCTAACTTCATCAATAAATTTTTAATCTTTTTACAACATTATATGTTCGTCTTGTATGCTGTACACTTCCATGTCATGTCGTGTCTCAGTTTGCACTACATTTATATGATGGTAATGTTGGAATGTCTTTTGTAGGTTTGTGGCAACTGAACTGGCGACGGATATTGTTATCACTGTTGGAGATGTCAAGTTTTATCTTCACAAGGTACAATTTCACTTTTCTTTTTGATCAAGCGTTCAAATGTCCCGTCACACTATTTTTGCTTCAAATGTGCACTTTCAAGTCCTTTTGATTATACATTTTTATATGTCAATTAGAGGGAGATGGAGTATATGTGATATCATTTTTAGCATATACTGTTTTATGACCCCTTACATTGGTTGAAGTTAAAGCTTTTCGCATGAGTTTTTGACATATAATCCAGTAGAGTTAGTGACAGCTGATCCATATCCATTGCAATTTTGTCCTTGGTTAAATAGTACTGACATTATTGTTCAAATTGCGTGCAGTTCCCACTTTTGTCCAAGAGTTCCCGCTTGCAAACGTTGGTTGCTTCCACAGACGAGGAAGGCAATGATGAAGTAGACATTTCTGACATCCCCGGTGGACCTTCAGCATTTGAAATCTGTGCAAAGTTCTGCTATGGCATGACCGTCACGCTGAACGCGTACAACGTCCTCGCAGCCCGCTGCGCGGCCGAGTTTCTCGAAATGTTCGAGACTATCGACAAAGGGAACCTCATCTACAAGATTGATGTGTTCCTCTCCTCAAGCATATTCCGCACCTGGAAGGACTCCATCATCGTGCTGCAAACAACAAAGTCACTCCTTCCCTGGTCAGAGAACCTGAAGGTGATCAACCACTGCGTGGATTCCATTGCGGCCAAGGCTTCCATCGACCCGTCGGAGGTCAACTGGTCGTACACCTACAACCGGAAGAAGCTGCCGTCCGAGAGCGACCCCGACTCGCACTGGAACGGTGTGAGGAAGCAGCTGACGGTGCCCAGAGATTGGTGGGTGGAGGACATCTGCGACCTCGAGATGGGCTTGTACAAGAAGGTGATCCTGGCCATCAAGGCCAAGGGGAGGACCGCCGGCGAGGTGGTGGGAGAGGCGCTGCGAGCCTACGCGTACCGAAGGCTGTTCGGCACCTTGGACAGTGCTGCGAGCAACGGGCTTGACTGCACACGGCACCGTGCGGCTCTCGAGACCATCATTTCTCTGCTGCCACCTGAGAGAGCCTCGGTCTCCTGCGGCTTCCTGCTCAAGCTGGTGAGAGCGGCGTGCTTGCTGGGGTCAGACGAGGCCTTGCGCGGCGACCTGGTAAAGAGGATCGGCTCGCAGCTGGACAGAGCTTCGGTCTCTGATCTTCTGATACCGGCGAGCTCCGACGAGAACGCTCTGTACAATGTTGACCTGGTGTCGTCGATACTGGAGGAGTTCATGGTGCAGTGCAACGGCGATGAAGAAGCATTGGAGGACGGTGAGAGCTACCCGGCCTCTTCGGTCTGCGGCGGCGAGTCGGAGCTCGCTTTGGTGAGGCTGGTCGACGGGTATCTGGCCGAGATCGCCAAAGACCCCAACCTCCCTCTTCAAAAGTTCATCGCCATCACTGAAATGGCGCCCCTCGCCGCTCGGCCCACCCACGATGGGCTCTACCGCGCCATTGACATGTATCTCAAGGTACGTACCTACATACTTGCCCATTTACGGACTACTTATATGATTGGATCATGTTCATGTTCATGTGTTTGTTTGTTGGAGCTCAATCAGAACTTTGAACTGAAATAATGTGTCATGTGCAGGAGCATCCGAGCATGACCAAGAGCGAGAAGAAGAGGCTGTGCGGGCTCATGGACTGCAAGAAGCTGACCGCCGAGGCGAGCTCGCACGCCGTGCAGAACGAGCGCCTCCCCCTGCGCCTGGTCGTGCAGGTCCTCTTCTTCGAGCAGCTCCGAGCATCGGCCTCTGCCGAGGCGGCAGCGTCTGATCACCACCCGTCCCCTGCCCTGCGCTCTCTACTCCCCAGAGAGAACGGCAACTCGTATGGCAGCTCCAGGTCGGCTGCCACGACGGCGACGACGACCGAGGACGACCAGTGGGGCGGCGGGGCGCCGGCGTCCGGCGACACCAGCTCGTTCCGGTCCATGAGCGGCCTGGGCAACAACAAGAGCGGAGGGAACGGCGGCAAGGCGACTGCCAAGGGGCCGCTGCAGATGCCGAGGAAGATGCTGAGCAAGCTGTGGTCCGGCAAGGCGAGCAGCGGTGAGAACAGCGCCGGCTCCGACACGTCGGAGAGCCCCGGCTCCGTCAACCTCGAGGCTGAGACCAAGTCCACGCATTCACGGAACACCAGGCACTCGGTCTCGTAGGCCGCCTTGGCATTCTTCCCTTTTTCTTTCTTCGATCGGGGTCTCGCTGCTGCTGAATTCGTGTGGTCCACCTGACAAGGATGATGATCACCCTCAAAGTTAGTGTATTGTTTGGTTGGTTTTTGGTGTCTATATAGAAATAAAATCTGGTTTTGGGTTGCATTTGATCCAAAGTGGTACTACATGTGTGTTAGTCGTCGTCGTCGCATGGCGACTTCTCCGTCGCGGCCCTTTCCTCCGCCGCGCTAAAAGCGTGGGAGCGCCTTGCATGGCATGGCATCGTGAAGCAATGCTTGAATCTAGGGCGCACATGTGATCGCGTAGGGTGATCAGGTGAGATGTAGCAAATCTGGTTTTGGGTTTTGATAGCAGGATCAACAGTTTTACGTCGCCTGCTGATTCAGAAGGATCCAAAAGGGGGTTGGCAAAAAAGGAACCTCCCGATCCGGCCCGGATAAACCGGATCGGAGATATCTCGCCCCGCCCCCGACAAACCACCAACGAAGTCTCTCCCGGCGGCTGCTGTGAATGAAGCATCGCCTGGAGGTTACAGCTCCGCTGACTGTGATGCAGGCGGCAGTGCTAGGCGGGGCGGACAACAGGGTCTCGGCTACGGCGACCATGGTGCCAGGCCCGAGTGGATCTATAGCCTAACGATCGGATGAATTGAGAGATCAAACGGGAAATTAAGGCTTGGATCCGGATTTATAGGGAACTATGGTGTACAGTATATGTTTGTAGCCTCTTGGCAAACTTGGAGAATAATAAGATACTACTCCCTCCGTTCCAAAATAGATGACCCAACTTTATACTCTCTCCGTTTCTTTTTAGTCCGCATATAAGATTTGGTCAAAGTCAAACTTTGTAAAGTTTGACTAACATTATAGAAAAAATATTAACATCTACAATACTAAAGTTATATGTTATGAAAATTAATTTCATCATGCATCATTATTGATTTCATAGTGTGGATGTTGATATCTTTTCCTACAAAGCTAGTCAAATTTTATAAGATTTGACTTTGACCAAATCTTATATGCAAACTAAAAAAACAGAGGGAGTACTAACTTTGAGAGTAGGCGGTTGGTTTTACCGGCAAGCGAGTGAAATGGAACAGTAATCGTTACAATAACAAATGGACAAAGCGATCTGGAACGTCCATCTCCTGTGAAGCGAAGCAGTATGACTGAACTTGAGCTTCTTGTCTCACTTCCAGAACACATTCAGGATCAGGACCCGTTTTGATGGAGCCTATGGAAATTATAGGATGGCTGAATATTTTTGTTGTAGTATATTGTATTGATCTGATACTTGTAGAGGTATATATAGGAGTACATGTGAGGGAGGGAGACGTGGAGTAGAGGGCAAGTTGTACATGATTTAAACATATTCTATCTCTATCTTAAACACACTATACTTCTAACATTCCCCCTCAGTCGTAGCGGGAGTGAAGCGGACGATTGTGACTGAATTTGAAGTCTTGTGCTTCTATCGTCTTCTCCGCTGCGCCATCATCAATTGTGTCTCTGATGGGTCAACACTTAGTGCGGTGACTGTGTCCCCTTCTGGTGCTTTCCCTGTCTCTCCTCTATTCCCTACCGCATTCATAACGGGAGTGGCGTGGACGCTAGTGATGACGCGGACGCTGTTGACTGGAGTTGTTACCGATGAGTCGCTGTAGACCAAGCCATTAATGTCGATGTCGAGGTAGTCGATCATGGTGATGTAGCCGTGGTCGATGGTGCGTCGTCGTGGATGATGAGGCCACACAAAGCCAGAGGAGCAAAAAAAATGCATTATGTACAGATGATGGAGCTGCAGTCGTGGATGATGCTCCTTGTGGATGTCAGAGGGTGCCGTCAGCGACGAGTCCGCCGGTTTTGCCAGGACCGGAGGAAACCCATCGAGCACACATCGGTTTTGCCAGAACCGTGTGGCCGTGCAGGGTCGTCACTGTGGTGACGATGTGCCGGTGCAGTTGTGTCGTCGTGGATGACGCGGTCGATGTCGCCGTCGTGACGCGGTCATTAGCGTCGTCAAGGTCGCATCTTACAGAAAATTCGGTTAGAGAACGCTAGGTGTCCATTTTATGAGCGAGGTGGCAGTGATGTGTTGACAAGGTTGGTGATGAAGACCACGCTGATGAAGTCCTTGATGAAATGTCGGCCTTGGCATTGTAACGCCGTGTCGACGATGATGCGTCGCTTGAACATGTCCCTCGCGGCGAAGAAGTGTCGATGCCGTATCTTGCCCAAGAAGTCGATGTTGATGCGATGGGCCGATGTCGATGTCCGCTTGGTGAAGTAGTGGGTCGCGGAATCGGTACGGGTCGGTGCAGATCGCTCGTTGCAGTGTAGACGTAATGTTCGCTGTAGCGGCTCGTGGACATGGCTCGAATATTGCGTGGGAGACGGTGTAGTCGGTGCGCCGGTGGCTGATGATGCCGGTGAAGTACCCTCCCGTAATCCGAGAACGACGCGTCGTGCAACGTAGCCTCTCACTGCAGTCCGGTGCTGACGTGTGCTCGGAGTTGCTTGCGGCTGGCTCGTCGACGGTTCGATCGGATCGTGGCTGGCTGTGGCACAGACGCGCTCACGCAGGTCGATGAAGGCCGGACGGGCTTGATTTAGATCAGCTGGTGTTGATGCATGCGCATCCGCTCGTGCATGTGGTGATGGGCTGCTGGTCATACGTTGTACTGCTCCATGGGTGCCATGGCGCCCCTGAAGTCGTGATGGTGATCGTCGTACTGCTCCATGGCGGGGCCAGCGGCCAGCGCGTGGATCGGTGATGCTTGCATATGCAGATCTGATCTTCCTCGCCCGTCCATGCGCGCTTCCGACGGGATCATCGCTGCACCCGGCAGCCGACGGATGTTGATGTCGAGTAGCTCGGTGATGCGCCCGGACCTAGAATCGTAGGTTGATGCCGGTGTCACCCGCGTGCTGCAGAGGAAGGAGCTAGCGCCCATGGCGCCATTCCATCGCCCTCCGGCTGCCGGGTTGGAGATCGCCGGATTTTATTTGGCTAAAGAAGAAATTTCGGGGAAAAAAAATCAAGATATTGATCTAAACTAATCTAAATGAACCGATCTCATCTTTGATGATCGGGTGCCGCACCCCTGGAAGAGGAGATTAATTTCCTTAGAGGCGGCGCGCTGCACAAGTGGTGAAAGGTCCTAGGATCGACGTCGTTGGACAAACCGCTCTAATACCATGTGAAATTATAGAATGGCTGAATATTTCTGTTGTGAAAAATCATGTAGAAATTATAGGATCAGCGTCGTTGGATCAACGTCGTTACCAGGATAGGAAAAGAAGAAGTTCCAGTCACCATAAATTTCCGAGCGACATGAACAGTCCCAATGTCCTCGCCCTTTGCCATTTTCTGGCCGGGTATGTATTCATGTTGATTGTATCGCTACGTCACTACTACACCAAGTCATTAAAATACACCGTTTATCGAAAAAGATTAAGTAAATGCATGATGAATGTTGCGCCACACATTTTGTTTGGGAAGAGTTAAATGTTGTGTCATGTATTCTTATTTTGTGTTTTGTTGTGCCCTGGATTTTTTCTGACTATTTTGTAAGAATGGTATCTTTTTTGTCTGGAATATGCATAGCATGCGTATCATCTATATAAAAGCAGGAGAAAGGGCATAAAGAACCCTCCACGGGTGTTACAATTACAAATTGCATGCAAACGCAACACCTCCACAACTAATGACCCTTCTCGGTCACTCACACTCCTACAGGAGACTACTCACGACTGCTCCACGTACTCAACCTACGGAAGAAATCCTCGACACTACCTTTGATAAGCCCTGCGCTCCACCAGGCCTGCCCTTCGCACACCACACGACAGATAAACCGCAATCTCCGGAGTTACACCATCAAAAACCACCGCGTTTCTATGCTTCCAGAGCTCCCAGAGGCCAAGTAGGATAATTGCCCTGGTGGTTCTCATACTTAGGCCCTGCTTCTCTCTACTTTGGCACCAAATTGGTAGCGTGTCAGTCAGGCACGGCGCCCATGCCGGGAAGTCCAGGGCAATGCAAATATGTAGCCACACCTCTCTAGAGAACACGCAGGTGAGCAAAAGGTGGTTTATAGTCTCCTCCTCCTGGTTGCAAAAAGGACATGAGTCATGATGCGGGAGTCCTCGTCGAGCAAGCCTATCTGACGTCCGGCACCTATTGCAGAGAGCAAGCCACGAGAAAAAACGGCACTGCAACGGAGCCCTTGATTTCCACGAGAAGTCCGCCGTGGGCACGATCGTCCAGCCCGCAAATTTCGGTGCATATGCCGATCGGACTGAGAACTCACCGCCTCGCTCCCAGGACCATCTGAACACATCCGGCATGTCCTCCTGTAACGTGATCTCACTGATTCTCGTCCAGAGGCTGAGGTACTCCCTTATGGTGTCAATTTGTAGATCAGGTCCTAGATCTCTTGCCCATGCATTCCCCTCGAGAGCCGAGGCCACCGTCCGCGTCCGTCGCAGCCTAGGCGGGACTCCAGCATGCACTGTAAGAATGGTATCAAACTTCAAAATAAAGATGATTGTGTGCATCAGCCGACACAGAAGCCCGATTCTTCACCTTTTCACAAAGAAAAACTTATGTTCGAAAACAGTTAAATGAATACTGTCATATACCGGCTCGATATAGCTATCATTACACTACCAATTCAGAAGAAGAAAATGTAGCTAAAAGGACAAAGTATAGACTTCGCTAATGAAAATATGATGGAATGGAATATACCTTCTGGATGAATGTGTAATGTAGCGTGTATAATTACTCTATGGAGAACGTGGAAGGAGCAACACTACCAGATTATGCTAGTCAATCGTGTGCACCAATCCCTTGTATCTGACATTTCTCACATCTTAATAAATCAACCTTGGAAATTAATTTCAGCACGGACGGCAGCAACCAAAAGTATTTTGTCAGAACCAGGATGTTATTTTACTTAACATAGAGACAAGAAAGAGTAATGTCAACAATGACAAGACACAACTAAACTAGAGTACAATAAAAGGAATACCCCTCGCCCCCAGCAAGAACATTATTTATTTATTATTTAGCTAACTAACTAACCCTTGGAAACTCTATATAAGGCTTCGTAAGCAGTGGTTATCATCCCATCAAGCGACACTGCCTGCTGCAAGAAACTACACGCACACGTACCAAAATTCACTAGAGAATGGCAGACACTGCCTGCTGCAAGAAACTAGTGGAGGACATCGGGGGTTGGATCAAGGTCTACGACGACGGCACCGTCGAGCGGTCTCCACCTCCCCCGGAGGCAAGCCAACTAGCAACCATCATTGCGCCGTACGATGTGCCGCGCAACGGTGTAACGGTGCACGACATCCGGGCCAACCCGCCTCTCCGTCTCTACCTCCCGGAGGCGGCTCCTTTGGCTGGTCGCCGTCTTCCGGTCCTCCTCCACTTCCACGCCGGCGTGTTCTGTCTGACCGACCCTACCTGGTCGCTGTACCATTGCTTCTACGCCCGTCTCGCCGCCTCCATCCCCATCGCCGGTATCGTGTCCATAACCCTCCCCCTTGCTCCGGAGCACCCGCTCCCAGCGGCCCTAGCCGCCGGCTTTGCCGCCATTGACTGGCTGAGGTCGCTCGCTCAGCCCGGGCTGCTAGCTGAACCGGTCCTAGAGCCGACGTCCGACCCGGTGGGCAAGCTCAAGGCGGTGGCCGACTTTTCACGCGTGTTCCTGATAGGTGATAGCAATGGAGCCAACCTGGTGCACCATGTTGCCGCCGGGTTCAACTCGGCGGAGCCGGGCTACTGGGGCTCGGTCCGGCTCGCCGGAGCCATTCTGCTAAACCCGGGTTTCTCCCGGTCCACTCCAAGCCGGTCCGAGTCGGCCGACGTGCAACTGGACCCGTACGTGGACTACAAGCTGGCGGACAGGCTCCTGGCGCTGGCACTCCCCAAAGGCGCCACCCGAGACCACCCCTACATTTGGCCCGTCCGGGACGACGCGGCGGCGGCAGTTCTGGCCATGCCGCCGCTTCTGGTGAGTGTCGCGACCTTGGACACGATGCGTGACCGGCAGGTTGAGTATTGCAACGTCATGCGACGCGCTGGGAAGGATGTGGAGGTGGCGCTGAGCCCCGGTGTGGGCCACATGTTCTACCTAAACCAGGGCGCCCCCGAGCCGGCCGACGAGGAGACGGCGGCCCACATCGCGGAGCTCATCGAGGCCATCAGAGGCTTTGTCGGCAGGCGTCACGGCTGTGTCGCTCGGATGTAGACGTGTGGTGTCCATCGGTTTGCGCTGGTTTTCTGAATCATATGCATCTTGTGTGGGTCTCTCCTGGAAATGGGTTTTGTGAATTGTGAGTGGTTTTTTACAATTTAGCTTGAATGTAATGTAATGATTCTTTTTTTCTTTTCAAAATATTTACTTTCCAAAGCTTCAATTAAGGGTTTTTAACATAGTACAGACGGAAGCGCTCATATACACGTGCATACACTTACCCCTATGAACACACACATGCGTACACTACCTCTATGAGCACCTTCGAGAGACTGAGCCGACATATCATTTTGAGATTTTATGAAGTCACCATAAGCGCCTCGTAGTCGACGGAACATCTCCTTCCACTGAACGTGCGTCGCCGACTTGAACCCTGGTGAGTTGGGGATACCACTGTCCACCTAACCATCCAACCACAGGTTGGTTCACCTCTTCAGTTAAATTTTTAACCGGAATAAAATGATTGTTGGGCTATGTCGTGTCATGGGCACCTATTTCTCTCTTATTATGTATTGTTGTTGTTGTTGTTGTTGTTGTTGTTGTTTTTGTTTTTGTTTTGTTGTTTGTGTGTTTTTTGGCCTGTTCTAGATTTGCTATTCCTTATAAACTGGATTAATCTTTTTCTAATGAAATATATAGATGGGGGGCCTTTCCATCCCGATGGCAATTCAAAAAAGAAAAGAAAAAAGATTGTAACCTAAATGGCATAGATAAAGGGGAGTGAGTGAGGCAGGTTATAGTGGGAAGTATCATAAACTAGTACTTCCTCCATTTTTGTATACAAGGCAACTTCGTTTTCGTGTCAACAAAACAAGGATTATATGTCACAAAACATAAACTATTACCGAAAAGTTCTTTGAGATGTGCATCCAATGGTGGATGGTTTAAATTTTACTAATGATGTGCAATAGAATTTTGTGACTTGGCAGCCTCTTGCTACGGAGTTCATTAAGATTAATGTTGACGCAAGTTATGTGGAGGCCATGAGTGTTACGAGTGTGGATGTGGTGGCCAGGAACCATATTGGAGAAGTTATCATTTCGTCATGGGATTATATTGGAGTGTGCAATAGTGTGGATGAAAGGAAACTTGAAGCGACCTTTGCGGGGCCATACATTGGTATTATTCTCCACAAATCCATCATTTTAGAAATCGATTGTTCTTTTGTGGCATCTTTTCTTGAAAATGATCTTCTAGACAGGTCTCCTCTAGTTGATCTAAAGATGGAAGCATTGAGTATTTTCAGGATGATGATAAATTGCAAGATATCCAAGATTAACAGTAGGGCCAATAGGGTGGCACACGAGATTGTGAAGTTCAGTTCTGATAATAGATCTCATGACGTGCTTCTTAATAGTGTTCCGTCCTGTGTGGCTAAAGTTGTAACAGATGATTGTACGAACGTTTTAAATTAATTAATATATGAGTGGGTTTAAAAAATGTGCATCCAATGACATACTTTTTATGGCATATGGCTAATATTTTATTGGTAAATTAAATATTAAAGTTAGACATAAAAATATGAAGTGGATTTGTATTTGTACTAATATACACCCCGCACCCCCACGCGTGAAAAAATAAATGACCCGAGAGTCTGAGACCGAGACCTGAGGGCATCTCGAACGGCAACCCAAAAAACTTCCCGCATCCATCCGCGGATAGGGTGGGATGCGGACACGGATGCGGGAGCCAGACATCCAACGCTAGCCGCATACATTTCAAACTACATTTTAACATAGTAGACGAAATTCATTCAAACCAGTCGATATTAAAGTTTGGATAGAAAATAGCACAAATCATCCACACGTAGCATCCAAATTAAGTCTATTACAACAAGGTCTCAAATTTGACTAGATCTCGGATGTCCAACAAGTTTTTCATGAACGGATCATATCCTCACACACATACTTCCCCTGCAGCTTCATCCAACAGTGTGTGCACGTAAATGGCCGTCCCTCTGACCTGTGGTACACCACGGCGGCGCGTGCGGGCTACATATAATGTGTAGACCAACATTGATTGAATGAATGAATCAACAAGTTGAGCAAACGGAAGTAAAACTTGCCATCTTCTTCATGTCTGCATGCAATTGTTGGGAATCGTAGCATAATTTTAAAACTTTCCTACGCTCACCAAGATGCATCTATGGAGTATACTAGCAACGAGGGAAAAGGAGTGCATCTACATACCCTTGTAGATCGCGAGCGGAAGCGTTCCAATGAACGTGGATGACGGAGTCGTACTCGCCGTGATTCAAATCACCGATGACCGAGTGCCGCACGGACGGCACCTCCGCGTTCAACACACGTACGGTGCAGCGACGTCTCCTCCTTCTTGATCCAGCAAGGGGCAAGGAGAGGTTGATGAAGATCCAGCAGCACGACGGCGTGGTGGTGGATGTAGCGGGTCTCGGCAGGGCTTCGCCGAGCTTCTGCGAGACGGAGAGGTGTAAGCAGGGGGAGAGGGAGGCGCCCAAGGTTGTAATACTACTGCCCTCCCTCCCCCCCTTTATATAGGCCCCCTGGGAGGGGGGCGCCGGCCAGAACCCATCTGGTGGGGGGGCGGCGGCCAGGGGGGTGCCTTGCCCCCCAAGGCAAGTGGGGCGCCCCCCACCCTAGGGTTTCCAACCCTAGGCGCAGGGGGGAGGCCCATGGGGGGGCGCCCAGCCCACTAGGGGCTGGTTCCCTTCCCACTTCAGCCCACGGGGCCCTCCGGGATAGGTGGCCCCACCCGGTGGACCCCCGGGACCCTTTCGGTGGTCCCGGTACAATACCGATAACCCCCGAAACTTTCCCGGTGGCCGAAACATGACTTCCTATATATAATTCTTCACCTCCGTACCATTCCGGAACTCCTCGTGACGTCCGGGATCTCATCCGGGACTCCGAACAACTTTCGGGTTTCCGCATATTCATATCTCTACAACCCTAGCGTCACCGAACCTTAAGTGTGTAGACCCTACGGGTTCGGGAGACATGCAGACATGACCGAGACGCCTCTTCGGTCAATAACCAACAGCGGGATCTGGATACCCATGTTGGCTCCCACATGTTCCATGATGATCCCATCGGATGAACCACGATGTCGAGGATTCAATCAATCCCATATGCAATTCCCTTTGTCAATCGGTATGTTACTTGCCCGAGATTCGATCGTCGGTATCCCAATACCTTGTTCAATCTCGTTTCCGGCAAGTCTCTTTACTCGTACCGCAATGCATGATCCCGTGACTAACGCCTTAGTCACACAGAGCTCATTATGATGATGCATTACCGAGTGGGCCCAGAGATACCTCTCCGTCACACGGAGTGACAAATCCCAGTCTCGATCCGTGCCAACCCAACAGACACTTTCGGAGATACCCGTAGTGCACCTTTATAGTCACCCAGTTACGTTGTGACGTTTGGCACACCCAAAGCACTCCTACGGTATCCGGGAGTTGCACGATCTCATGGTCTAAGGAAAAGATACTTGACATTGGAAAAGCTCTAGCAAACGAAACTACACGATCTTTTATGCTATGCTTAGGATTGGGTCTTGTCCATCACATCATTCTCCTAATGATGTGATCCCGTTATCAATGACATCCAATGTCCATAGTCAGGAAACCATGACTATCTGTTGATCAACGAGCTAGTCAACTAGAGGCTTACTAGGGACACGTTGTGGTCTATGTATTCACACATGCATTACGATATCCGGACAATACAATTATAGCATGAACAATAGACAATTACCATGAACAAAGAAATATAATAATAACCATTTATTATTGCCTCTAGGGCATATTTCCAACAGTCTCCCACTTGCACTAGAGTCAATAATCTAGTTACATTGTGATGAATCGAACACCCATTGCGTCCTGGTGTTGATCATGTTTTGCTCTAGGGAGAGGTTTAGTCAACGGATCTGCTACATTCAGGTCCATATGTACTTTACAAATATCTATGTCTTCATTTTGAACACTTTCACGAATGGAGTTGAAGCGACGCTTGATATGCCTGGTCTTCCTGTGAAACCTGGGCTCCTTGGCAAGGGCAATAGCTCCAGTGTTGTCACAGAAGAGAGTCATCAGGCCCGACGCATTGGGAATCACCCCTAGGTCGGTAATGAACTTCTTCATCCAGACTGCTTCCTGCGCTGCCTCCGAGGCTGCCATGTACTCCGCTTCACATGTAGATCCCGCCACGACGCTTTGCTTGCAACTGCACCAGCTTACTGCTCCTCCATTCAAAATATACACGTATCCGGTTTGTGACTTCGAGTCATCCAGATCTGTGTCGAAGCTAGCGTCGACGTATCCCTTTACGACGAGCTCTTCGTCACCTCCATAAACGAGAAAAATATCCTTAGTCCTCTTCAGGTACTTCAGGATATTCTTGACCGCTGTCCAGTGTTCCATGCCGGGATTACTTTGGTACCTTCCTACCAAACTTACGGCAAGGTTTACATCAGGTCTGGTACACAGCATGGCATACATAATAGACCCTATGGCCGAGGCATAGGGGATGACACTCATCTTTTCTCTATCTTCTGCCGTGGTCGGGCATTGAGCCGTGCTCAATTGCACACCTTGCAATACAGGCAAGAACCCCTTCTTGGACTGATCCATATTGAACTTCTTCAATATCTTGTCAAGGTATGTACTCTGTGAAAGACCAATGAGGCGTCTTGATCTATCTCTATAGATCTTGATGCCTAATATATAAGCAGCTTCTCCAAGGTCCTTCATTGAAAAACACTTATTCAAATAGGCCTTTATACTTTCCAAGAATTCTATATCATTTCCCATCAATAGTATGTCATCCACATATAATATGAGAAATGCTACAGAGCTCCCACTCACTTTCTTGTAAACACAGGCTTCTCCATAAGTCTGTGTAAACCCAAACGCTTTGATCATCTCATCAAAGCGAATGTTCCAACTCCGAGATGCTTGCACCAGCCCATAGATTGAGCGCTGGAGCTTGCATACTTTGTTAGCATTCTTAGGATCGACAAAACCTTCCGGCTGCATCATATACAACTCTTCCTTAAGGAAGCCGTTAAGGAATGCCGTTTTGACGTCCATCTGCCATATCTCATAATCATAGTATGCGGCAATTGCTAACATGATTCGGACGGACTTCAGCTTCGCTACGGGTGAGAAAGTCTCATCGTAGTCAACCCCTTGAACTTGTCGATAACCCTTAGCGACAAGTCGAGCTTTGTAGATGGTCACATTACCATCCGCGTCCGTCTTCTTCTTAAAGATCCATTTGTTTTCTATGGCTCGCCGATCATCGGGCAAGTCAGTCAAAGTCCATACTTCGTTTTCATACATGGATCCTATCTCGGATTTCATGGCTTCTAGCCATTTGTCGGAATCCGGGCCCGCCATCGCTTCTTCATAGTTCGAAGGTTCACCGTTGTCTAACAACATGATTTCTAGGACAGGGTTGCCGTACCACTCTGGTGCGGAACGTGTCCTTGTGGACCTACGAAGTTCAGTAGTAACTTGATCCGAAGCTTCATGATCATCATCATTAACTTCCTCCCCAGTTGGTGTAGGCACCACAGGAACATTTTTCCGCGCTGCGCTACTTTCCGGTTCGGAAGGAGTGACTATCACCTCATCAAGTTCCACTTTCCTCCCACTCAATTCTTTTGAGAGAAACTCCTTCTCTAGAAAGGACCCGTTCTTGGCAACGAAGATCTTGCCTTCGGATCTGAGGTAGAAGGTATACCCAATAGTTTCCTTAGGGTATCCTATGAAGACGCATTTCTCCGACTTGGGTTCGAGCTTTTCAGGTTGAAGTTTCTTGACATAAGCATCGCATCCCCAAACTTTTAGAAACGACAGCTTAGGTTTCTTCCCAAACCATAATTCATACGGTGTCGTCTCAACGGATTTCGACGGAGCCCTATTTAAAGTGAATGCGGCAGTCTCTAAAGCATAGCCCCAAAATGAGAGCGGTAAATCGGTAAGAGACATCATAGATCGCACCATATCCAATAGAGTGCGATTACGACGTTCGGACACACCATTTCTCTGAGGTGTTCCAGGCGGCGTGAGTTGTGAAACTATTCCACATCTCCTTAAGTGTGCACCAAACTCGTGACTTAAATATTCTCCACCACGATCTGATCGTAAGAATTTTTTTTTCCTGTCACGTTGATTCTCAACCTCACTCTGAAATTCCTTGAACTTTTCAAAGGTTTCAGACTTGTGTATCATTAGGTAGACATACCCATATCTACTTAAGTCATCAGTGAGAGTGAGAACATAACGATATCCTCCGCGAGCCTCAACACTCATTGGACCGCACACATCGGTATGTATGATTTCCAATAAGTTGGTTGCTCGCTCCATTGTTCCGGAGAACGGAGTCTTGGTCATCTTACCCATGAGGCATGGTTCGCACGTGTCAAATGATTCGTAATCAAGAGACTCCAAAAGTCCCATCTGCATGGAGCTTCTTCATGCGCTTGACACCAATGTGACCAAGGCGGCAGTGCCACAAGTATGTGGGACTATCGTTATCAACTTTACATCTTTTGGTATTCACACTATGAATATGTGTAACATCACGTTCGAGATTCATCAAAAATAAACCATTGACCAGCGGGGCATGACCATAAAACATATCTCTCAAATAAATAGAACAACCATTATTCTCGGATTTAAATGAGTAGCCATCTCGAATTAAACGAGATCCAGATACAATGTTCATGCTCAAAGCTGGCACTAAGTAACAATTATTGAGGTTTAAAACTAATCCCGTGGGTAGATGCAGAGGTAGCGTGCCGACGGCGATCACATCGACCTTGGAACCATTCCCGACGCGCATCGTCACCTCGTCCTTCGCCAGTCTCCGTTTATTCCGTAGTTCCTGTTTTGAGTTACAAATATGAGCAACCGCACCGGTATCAAATACCCAGGAGCTACTACGAGTACTGGTAAGGTACACATCAATTACATGTATATCACATATACCTTTGGCGTTGCCGGCCTTCTTGTCCGCTAAGTATTTGGGGCAGTTCCGCTTCCAGTGACCACTTCCCTTGCAATAAAAGCACTCATTTTCAGGCTTGGGTCCATTCTTGGACTTCTTCCCAGTAACTGGCTTACCGGGCGCGGCAACTCCCTTGCCGTCCTTCTTGAAGTTCTTCTTACCCTTGCCCTTTTTGAACTTAGTGGTTTTATTCACCATCAACACTTGATGTTCTTTTCTGATCTCCCCTTCCGCTGATTTCAGCATTGAATATACCTCAGGAATGGTCTTTTCCATCCCCTGCATATTGAAGTTCATCACAAAGCTCTTGTAGCTTGGTGGAAGCGACTGGAGGATTCTGTCAATGACCGCGCCATCCGGGAGATTAACTCCCAGCTGGGATAAGCGGTTGTGTAACCCAGACATTCTGAGTATGTGCTCACTAACAGAACTATTCTCCTCCATTTTACAGCTGAAGAACTTGTCGGAGACTTCATATCTCTCGACCCGGGCATGAGCTTGGAAAACCATTTTCAGCTCCTCAAACATCTCATATGCTCCATGTTTCTCAAAACGCTTTTGGAGACCCGGTTCTAAGCCGTAAAGCATGCCGCACTGAACGAGGGAGTAATCATCAGCACGATGCTGCCAAGCGTTCATAACGTCTTGGTTCTCTGGGATTGGTGCTTCACCTAGCGGTGCTTCTAAGACATAATCTTTCTTGGCTACTATGAGGATGATCCTTAGGTTCCGGACCCAGTCCGTATAGTTGCTGCCATCATCTTTCAGCTTGGTTTTCTCTAGGAACGCGTTGAAATTGAGGACAACGTTGGCCATTAGATCTACAAGACATAGTGTAAAGATTTTAGACTAAGTTCATCATAATTAAGTTCATCTAATCAAATTACACAATGAACTCCCACTCAGATAGACATCCCTCTAGTCATCTAAGTGAAACATGATCCGAGTTAACTAGGCCGTGTCCGATCATCACGTGAGACGGACTAGTCAAGATCGGTGAACATCTCCATGTTGATCGTATCTTCTATACGACTCATGCTCGACCTTTCGGTCCTCCGTGTTCCGAGGCCATGTCTGTACATGCTAGGCTCGTCAAGTCAACCTAAGTGTATTGCGTGTGTTCCGAGGCCATGTCTGTACATGCTAGGCTCGTCAACACCCGTTGTATGCGAACATTAGAATCTATCACACCCGATCATCACGTGGTGCTTCGAAACAACGAACCTTCGCAACGGTGCACAGTTAGGGTGAACACTTTCTTGAAATTATTATAAGGGATCATCTTACTTACTACCGTCGTTCTAAGCAAATAAGATGCAAAAACATGATAAACATCACATGCAATCAAATAGTGACATGATATGGCCAATATCATCATGCTCCTTTGATCTCCATCTTCGGGGCACCATGATCATCTTCGTCACCGGCATGACACCATGATCTCCATCATTGTGTCTTCATGAAGTCGTCACGCCAACGATTACTTCTACTTCTATGGCTAACGCGTTTAGCAACAAAGTAAAGTAATTTACATGGCGTTATTCAATGACACGCAGGTGATGCAAAATAATAAAGACAACTCCTATGGCTCATGCCGGTTGTCATACTCATCGACATGCAAGTCGTGATTCCTATTACAAGAATATGATCAATCTCATACATCACATATATCATTCATCACATCTTCTGGCCATATCACATCACATAGCACATGCTGCAAAAACAAGTTAGACATCCTCTAATTGTTGTTGCAAGTTTTTACGTGGTTTTAGGTTTCTAGCAAGAACGTTTCTTACCTACGTATGACCACAACGTGATTTACCAATTTCTATTTACCCTTCATAAGTACCCTTTTCATCGAATCCGTTCCGACTAAAGTAGGAGAGACAGACACCCGCTAGCCACCTTATGCAACTAGTGCATGTCAGTCGGTGGAACCTGTCTCACGTAAGCGTACGTGTAAGGTCGGTCCGGGCCGCTTCATCCTACAATACCGCCGAAACAAGAAACGACTAGTAGCGGCAAGAAGAATTGGCAACGTCAATGCCCACAATTTCTTTGTGTTCTACTCGTGCATAGTAACTACGCATGGGCCTGGCTCATGATGCCACTGTTGGGAATCGTAGCATAATTTTAAAACTTTCCTACGCTCACCAAGATGCATCTATGGAGTATCCTAGCAACGAGGGGAAAGGAGTGCATCTACATAACCTTGTAGATCGCGAGCGGAAGCGTTCCAATGAACGTGGATGACGGAGTCGTACTCGCCGTGATTCAAATCACCGATGACCGAGTGCCGAACGGACGGCACCTGCGCGTTCAACCCACGTACGATGCAGCGACGTCTCCTCCTTCTTGATCCAGCAAGGGGGAAGGAGAGGTTGATGGAGATCCAGCAGCACGACGGCGTGGTGGTGGATGTAGCGGGTCTCGGCAGGGCTTCGCCGAGCTTCTGCGAGAGGGAGAGGTGTAGCAGGCGGAGAGGGAGGCGCCCAAGGCTGTAATACTACTGCCCTCCCTCCCCCCCCTTATATAGGCCCCCTGGGAGGGGGGGCGCCGGCCAGAACCCATCTGGTGGGGGGGCGGCGGCCAGGGGGGTGCCTTGCCCCCCAAGGCAAGTGGGGCGCCCCGCACCCTAGGGTTTCCAACCCTAGGCGCAGGGGGGAGGCCCATGGGGGGGGGCGCCCAGCCCACTAGGGGCTGGTTCCCTTCCCACTTCAGCCCACGGGGCCCTCCGGGATAGGTGGCCCCACCCGGTGGACCCCCGGGACCCTTTCGGTGGTCCCGGTACAATACCGATAACCCCCGAAACTTTCCCGGTGGCCGAAACATGACTTCCTATATATAATTCTTCACCTCCGTACCATTCCGGAACTCCTCGTGACGTCCGGGATCTCATCCGGGACTCCGAACAACTTTCGGGTTTCCGCATATTCATATCTCTACAACCCTAGCGTCACCGAACCTTAAGTGTGTAGACCCTACGGGTTCGGGAGACATGCAGACATGACCGAGACGCCTCTTCGGTCAATAACCAACAGCGGGATCTGGATACCCATGTTGGCTCCCACATGTTCCATGATGATCCCATCGGATGAACCACGATGTCGAGGATTCAATCAATCCCATATGCAATTCCCTTTGTCAATCGGTATGTTACTTGCCCGAGATTCGATCGTCGGTATCCCAATACCTTGTTCAATCTCGTTTCCGGCAAGTCTCTTTACTCGTACCGCAATGCATGATCCCGTGACTAACGCCTTAGTCACATAGAGCTCATTATGATGATGCATTACCGAGTGGGCCCAGAGATACCTCTCCGTCACACGGAGTGACAAATCCCAGTCTCGATCCGTGCCAACCCAACAGACACTTTCGGAGATACCCGTAGTGCACCTTTATAGTCACCCAGTTACGTTGTGACGTTTGGCACACCCAAAGCACTCCTACGGTATCCGGGAGTTGCACGATCTCATGGTCTAAGGAAAAGATACTTGACATTGGAAAAGCTCTAGCAAACGAAACTACACGATCTTTTATGCTATGCTTAGGATTGGGTCTTGTCCATCACATCATTCTCCTAATGATGTGATCCCGTTATCAATGACATCCAATGTCCATAGTCAGGAAACCATGACTATCTGTTGATCAACGAGCTAGTCAACTAGAGGCTTACTAGGGACACGTTGTGGTCTATGTATTCACACATGCATTACGATATCCGGACAATACAATTATAGCATGAACAATAGACAATTACCATGAACAAAGAAATATAATAATAACCATTTATTATTTCCTCTAGGGCATATTTCCAACAGCAATGGCCACCTTGCCTCAAACTGACTAACCAAGTTGCAAAACTTGATGACGCTGACCTGGATAGCATGCCAGCGATACGACAACGACCTCATGTTGCGTCGTTGAATGATGACATGTCATAGGGCGCAATGTGCTTTCCTGCGTGAAACTTTTCATGCACTTGCTCCCAGAAGGGCGGCCCTCTGGTTCTGCCTATGAAATCCGCGGATACGGTCAGCCACGCATCGCACAACAACTCATCCTCCATGATCGAGTAGCTCACCATCCTTCGTACTCTAGAAAATGACATAGCATTTGAAAATAAGCTCAATGACATTTGACCGAACACCTGTCGGGCCGCCATGGAGGTCGTAGACAGGGGGCGAAGTGTGCCTGGGTTATACCTGGCCATGGGCGGCCCGGCCCGGACGTCCCGACCTGACCCGGCCCGAAAATGGCCGACCCGGCTCGGCCCGATGTTGTTCACGAGCTAGGTCTGGGCCTAGATTTTCAGTCCGAAGGCCGGGCCGGCGAGCCCGCCATATTTGAGATTTAACGAAGACTGCCGGCGGGCTTTTACACTAACGGGTTGGGCTTGGGCCTGATTTCTAGGCCCGACACCCGGGTCGGGCTCGGGCCTGGGTTTTCTGCATCGGGCTTGGTTAGGCCCGGCCCGAGGGATGGCCCGATATAACCTGGGTTCAAACGGCTCCAGAGCTGAAAGCTCCATCGAAACGGCGAGCGGGCGCGTCGGTGCTGGTTGTGGACGTCCGGCAATGCCTCTGTGGCGGCCGGAGACGAACAACGGCGACGTCGGAGGTGGAGGATGTGGATGCAAAGCAAGGAGGAGAAGGGGCGGAGTGTGCCTGGGTTATACCTGGCCATGGGCGGCCCGGCCCGGACGTCCCGACCCGGCTCGAAAATGGCCGACCCAGCTCGGCCCGATGTTGTTCACGAGCTAGGCCTGGGCCTAGATTTTGAGTCCGAAGGCCGGGCCGGGCCCGAGCCGGCCATATTTGAGATTTAACGAAGACTGCCGACGGGCGTTTACACTAACGTGTCGGGCTTGGGCCTGATTTCTAGGCCTGACACCCGGGTCGGGCTCGGGCCTAGGTTTTCTGCGTCGGGCTTGGTTAGGCCCGGCCCGAGGGATGGCCCGATATAACCTGGGTTCAAACGGCTCCAGGGCTGAAAGCTCCATCGAAACGGCGAGCGGGCGCGTCGGTGCTGTTTGCGGACGTCCGGCAATGCCTCTGTGGTGGCTGGAGACGAACAACAGCGATGTCAGAGGTGGAGGATGCGGATGCAAAGCAAGGAGGAGAAGGGGCGGAGTGAAAAGAAATGGACCGGAAGGGGGGATAGAGTGGGGCGGGGGGGGGGGGGGTCGGAGTCCTATGTTTTGAGTGTCTGAACCCACGCAACCTCCGACACTTTTATCTCCAATTTGCGGAAGATATCGCGTCCGAACCGCCCCGCGAACTAATACACGTCGACGTTAGATTGTTTCCGCGGTCCAAACAGCGTGATCCGGATGGTTGCGGGAGGTTTACGAGTCGTCTTGAAGATGCCCTTAGATGTCACGCATGGTGCCACTGCAGTCATGTTCAGCGTCGATATCAGCAGTGATTGGTAATTTGTAAGTCTACTACCTGGCGTCAAACTATTTGTGCATTGCCACCCATTATCTATCCTCAAGAATGTCGCGAAGACGATAGCATCCATCGATCTATATTCATCGTCTATCCCGCCACTCGTCACCGGTTGTAATTAGCTTCTACGTACACGAGCGAGCGAACACCGAACAGGGTCCAATCAAACGTGGAAAAATGGCGCGAACTCTGGTGTTCCTGCTCGTGCTACTGTGCTCCAGCGCAAGCCTAGTCACAAGTAGTGCCAGCGCAGGGCTCCGCATGAAGCTCACCCACGTCGACGACAAGGCCGGTTACACCACGGAGGAGCGCGTGCGCCGCGCTGTCGCCGTAAGCCGGGAACGCCTGGCCTCCATGCAGCAGCAGCGTGGGGTAGTCGGCGACGTGAGCGCGCCAGTCCACCTGGCCACCCGGCAGTACATCGCCGAGTACCTCATCGGCGACCCGCCCCAGCGCGCCGACGCCCTCATCGACACCGGCAGCAACCTCATCTGGACCCAGTGCGCGACGACGTGCCTCAAGGCGTGCGCCAAGCAGGACCTGCCTTACTACAACCTGTCGAGCTCGGCGAGCTTCGCGCCCGTGCCGTGCGCGGACAACGCCAAGCTGTGCGCCGCCAACGGCGTGCACCTCTGCGGCCTGGACGGCAGCTGCACCTTCATCGCCAGCTACGGTGCCGGCAGCGTCATCGGGTCGCTCGGCACGGAGGCCTTCACCTTCCAGTCCGGCGCGGCGAGGCTGGCCTTCGGGTGCGTGAGCCTGACGCAGATCGCGAAGGGCGCCCTGAACGGCGCGTCCGGGCTCATCGGGCTCGGCCGCGGCCGCCTGTCGCTCATCTCCCAGACGGGCGCCACAAAGTTCTCCTACTGCCTCACCCCCTATCTCCGCAACCACGGCGCCTCCAGCCACCTGTTCGTCGGCGCGTCGGCGAGCCTGAGCGGCAGCGGCGCCGTGACGTCCATACCGTTCGTGAAGAGCCCCAAGGAGTACCCCTACAGCACGTTCTACTACCTCCCTTTGACGGGGATCACCGTGGGGAAGACCAAGCTACCGATCCCCAGCGCGGCGTTCGAGCTCAGGCGGGTCGCTGCCGGGTATTGGTCCGGCGGGGTGATCATCGACACCGGCAGCCCTGTGACGGCCCTCGCCGACGCCGCGTACAGGGCGCTGGGCGAGGAGGTGACTCGGCAGCTGAACCGCAGCCTCGTGCAGCCGCCGGCGGACACCGGACTGGACCTGTGTGTGGCACGGGACGACGTCGACAAGGTCGTGCCGGCGCTGGTCTTCCACTTCAGTGGCGGTGCGGACATGGCGGTGCCGGCGGGGAGCTACTGGGGGCCCGTGGACAAGTCGACGGCATGCATGCTGATCGAGGAAGGAGGTTACGAGAGCGTGATCGGCAACTTCCAGCAGCAAGACTTGCACCTGCTCTACGACATCGGCAAGGGGGAGCTTTCGTTCCAGACCGCAGACTGCAGCGTTCTATGAGCCCCTAACCTTGTGTCCTTGTCTATGTGCTAAGCATTTCTTTTAGATGATCTATGTGCTAAGCATTTTTTTAGATGAACTATGTACTAAGCTGATCCCATTAATTGCTTTCTCCAATTTTTTGTACACGACCCCTTAAAAACTTTCAAGAGGGTAAAATTGTCCTAGCGCTAAACTCCTATACCCTCAATAAAACGTCTTATATACTCCCTCCGTCCCAAAATTTTTATCTTAGATTAGTCTAGATACGGATGTATCTAATACTAAAACATGACTTAATACATCCGTATTTGGACAAATCTAAGACAAGAATTTTGGGACGGATGGAGTATATTTTAATGAACAGAGGATCCTTTCTAAACCTAGAGATGATACCCGTGCGTTCCAGCTAGAATTGGATGTAGTAACTTTTATGAGATTTTTTTTTTCGGGTGAAACGAGCATTCATTAATTAAGTAATGTTTGTACACTCGTTTTCACAAATAGAACATAAATTATCAGGCCCAGCTTACAGCCAAACCATCGTACGTTGGCTAGTACGTCCTCTTTGAGCCATGCAATGCGCCGCCATGTTGGCCATGCGCCGGACGTGGGCAAAAACATGACGCCGTACTCCATGCAATAGCCTCTTCGTCTCCTCGATAAACCCGGCCAACGAAGACCTGTTAACTCCGCTGACCGTCAAAGCTACCACTCCTTCTTTACAGTCTAGTTCCACAATTATGGGTTTCTCTGTACGCTGCAGCGCCAGGGACGTGCCCTCGAGACACGCTGCTATTTCCGCCTCCATTGGTGTGTGGCATGATCGAAGAAACCGACACGACGAGAAGATGATGGCACCCGTGTCGTCCCTCAAGACCATGCCCGCACCTCCAGTACACTCGCCAGGGATATGTGACCCATCAACATTCAGTTTCACCCAGCCAGGTGGTGGTTTTACCCATGTAGATTCAGGTGTAACACTAGACTGAACCTCTGATTGCCTTACCACTTGTGGCACCTTCTGAACCACCATCTTCCCTTTCACCAAGTCTCCTTGTGGTTGCTGTTTGATGCATAACAGGGAGTCGATGTAGCTATTCAGAAATCTCCTTGAACTCTCGATTGGTGGTGTCGGTTTATGGTGTATGACTTCGTTCCGACAGTGCCAAGCTCGCCAAAAGCTCATCAGAATGACCAAGCGCTGCAATTCCGTGCTGTTATTCAGGAGATGTAGAAGCCATTCTTCGCCGGTATTGGACACCCTCCGCAGGTCCGGAAGAGGCCATGACTCCTTCATAGCATCCCATAGGGCGCACGCCATAGGGCACCTACACATGGCGTGAAAGGTATCCTCCCGCTCGACGCCACACATGACACAAACATCAGAATGTTCCAGATTTCTTTTATGCTTATTTTCCATAGTTGCCAAAGAATTAGTTGCTATCCGCCAACCAAAGACCCGTACCTTAGGTGGAGCAGGGCACCTCCACAATGTCGTCCAGACGGCACGATTGCCGTCCGGTGCCCTGCTCGCCGCGCATGAAGATGCGCGCAGTTTTTCCTCCAGCCCCATTTTATAGGCTGATTTGACGGAGAAAATGCCTCTCGGATCCGGCCCCCAGGCTAGGACATCATGCATCCTCGGTGAGGGCCGCAGCTTGATAATCTCGACGACGTCTGGCTGTGTAAAGTACTGCTGCAGCAACTCCCTTCTCCACATGCCACGGTCGTCCATCAGCTCAGCTACACGCCGAAGCCTGCACCTTCCGACATGTGATATCGGCCGGTACGACCCTGGCCGCTCCAGCCATGGATCGCGCCATATACAAACAGATTGTCCGTCACCGATCCTCCATAGGAGACCTTTTTTTAGGAGCTCCAGTCCATACGTAATGGCCTGCCACCTCGATGAAGCATTGCCTGCAAAAACAGTATCCTCTAGTCGCCCATTAGGATAATATTTCGCTTTCAAGACCCGAGCACACAAGCTGTCCGGGTTGATCAACAAACGCCATGCCTACCGAGCGAGGAGTGCTTGATTGAAGATTCTGTAATCCCGAAACCCAAGGCCGCCCATCGCTTTGGGTTTGATGATTTGATCCCAAGCCATCCAGTGAGTTTTCCGTTTTCCTTTCTCTGAGTCCCACTAGTAGTTCCGGACCATCCGTGTAAGATCATCGCACACAGAGAATGGAAGCTTGAAGACGCCCATGATATACGTGGGGATTGATTGTGCCACCGCCTTGATCAACACTTCTCTGCCAGCTTGAGCCATATATCCATCGCCCCAAATACATATACGCTTCATCAATTTTACTTGCAAATTTTGGAACTTCCATTTATGCATGCGGCCTTCCGGAGTCGGGAGTCCTAAGTATTTCTCCTCAAACTGATCCTTCATGATTTGTAGTTGTTGTTTCACATTTTCCTGTACATTAGGTGGACATGACTGTCCAAACAGTATTGAGCATTTTGCCGGGTTGATTAGCTGTCCCGTGGTACTCTCATAAGCATGAATAATGTCCTGCACCGCCCCTGCCTGCTGTTGGTTCGCCTTGAAGAAGAGAAGCGTGTCATCCGCAAATAGCAAGTGCGAGACCCCCGGGGCTCCACGACATATTTTTAGCGGCTCTATAGCATTTGTTCTCACTCCCTGTTTAAGCAACTCAGATAACCCATCAGCCACAAATAGGAATAGAAATGGCGATAAGGGATCACCTTGCCGGAGGCCTCGCTCCGGTGCGAACGATTCAAGAAGAGTTCCATTAAATTTTATAGTATACCTCACCGTGGTAACGCACGTCATGATCCATTGCACCCAACGATGAGCAAAACCCAACCTGACCATCACTCGCTCCAAGAATCCCCAGTCAACCCTATCATATGCCTTAGAGTAGGTCTAACTTGTATGCACAAAAGCTAGCATCCGGCTTCTTCTCCTGATGTATTGCATGAACACATTCAAACGCCAACAGTGTGTTGTCCGTAATCAGCCGGCCAGGTACAAATGCACTCTGAAACGGTGAAATGATCTCATCCAGAATAGGGCGAAGGCGATTGACCAAGCACTTGGCCACTATCTTATATATTACGTTACAGAGACTAATAGGCCGAAAATCCGTTACCCGCTTAGGCTCGTCAGTTTTTGGGATGAGAACAATGATGGCCTCATTGACACCCTTGGGCATAATTCCAGTTTGGAAAAACTTCCTTACCGCGCTGACAATCTCGCCCTTGAAGATACTCCAATTTCGTTGAAAAAAACGTGCCGGCAGTCCATCACTTCCCGGAGCTTTTAAGGGGCCGATCTGAAAGAGCCCATCAGCTATCTCCTTCTCCGAAAATTCAGCACACAGATTTACATTCATCGCATCAGTGACCACAGGCTCGAAGAGGTTCACCACCGGAGTTGGGTTCAAAGACGTATCCTTGGAAAAGATGTTCTGAAAATATTCTTGCACTAGGCCACCCATCGCCTTGTGATCTGCATGTTCAACACCATTGTTATCAATTAAACTTCTCACCTTATTCTTACGAGCACGCCAAACCGCTTTCCTGTGAAAGAATTCTGTATTCTGGTCGCCCTATTTTAGCCAGTCGATGCGCGACCGTTGCAGCCACAACATTTCCTCCTGGTACAACAATTCATTCATATGGTCAGAGACCTTTTTTATTTCATCTCTGTCCACATTCATATTGAGCAGCTCTTCTAATTTAGTTCTGGACTTCTCAAGCTCTCTAGTGACGTTACCAAACCTTTTCTTTCCCCACGCATGCAGATTAAGCAATAAACTCTTGAGCCCCGCCCGGACATCACCAAGGTTAAACTTGGCACCGGCCTCCTCCCAGGCATTGGCAATTCTTTCCTGTAGACTTGCATCTCTTTCCCAGAAAATTTCATACCTTCTAAAACTTGGCCTGTATACCTTTTCTTCATCGGCAACACACTTTAGTAAAATAGGAAGATGGTCAGAACAAGGTGATACCTGATGGACCACCTTGGCAGCACTGAATAAATTACGCCAGTTGTTGTCCGCCACCGCTCGATCCAACCGCACTATAACATTTCTGTTTCGACGTTGTTTATTATCATATGTGAATGGGAGGCCTTGGAACCCCAAGTCCACCAGATTACAAGTTTTCAGTACATCCCTAAAGGCTTGCATCTGAGGTTCACTTCTTGGGGTGGCTGACATATGTTCAAAGGACCAGAGAGCTTCATTAAAATCCCCTATGACACACCAAGGAAGATCAGACTGCACTTTCAGATTTTGCATTGTTGCCCACATACGATGACGGTTTTCCGTACGTGGTTCGCCATAAACACAAGTTAAACGCCACATCGGAGCACTGGGGGACACACGCACATACGCATCAATATATCTTTCATTCGAATCTTTAACATCCACGTACATCTGATCACACCAAAACAAAGCAAGACCCCCACTAAGCCCAACACTGTCGACACCAGCAAAACCTCTAAGACCCAATCTAGCACGAAGACGACGGACTTTTTCTGCACTTTGTCTAGTCTCACACAGGAACACAATCTTTGATTCAGTAGCCCTAACCAAAGCCACCAGATCCCGAACTGTCGGTTTATTCCCAACACCCCGACAGTTCCAACTTAAACAATTCATTGCTCCTGACGGGGCGCCACAAATGGCCCCGTCAGTTTACCAGCGGCCCCTGGGCTGGTTGCCTCCATATCCACCTCTCCCTTCGCCCCCATGTCCAGTTCAATAGCCTCCTCTGTCCTCTTGACTTTGCCTTTTTTAGATTTTCCACCCTCCTCTTCCCTGTCTTGATCCACCACATGTGTATCCCCCTGGTGCTCCTCCTCATGATCAGCATCACTAAGGGCCTGACGCTTCCCAAGGACCGACTCAGCATCAGACATGACTACATCAGATGGTCCATATGAAACCACAAGTGAATCAGTGCCTCTCATAGACGGTATCATATCTGGTGAATGCATCAAATCCAGCGGTCCAAACATCTTTACTGGAGGTTTACATGCCAGTGGAATGGGCATAGGGATCCTTCCTGGCCCGCGCCCAGCAGTTTTATGTTGCTTACGGCCGCCACGTTCATGCATATTACTCGACTCAGGAATCTCTCTATTAAGGCGCATATGCATGGCCCGAATCTGTCCAGCTAAGGCCGCATCCACCACCAGTTCACCCCTTCTCTCCTGACGTTCAAAACCATCCCTAGCATCCACACGTTCAGGTATATGCTGCTCCATCTGCATGCTGCGTCTACTACTTCGACCCATTGGTGCACCTCCCAGATTTGGTGATCCCATGCCGCCTGAGGAAAAATCTAGGCCCCTTGCCGATGTAGGCTTTGCCCCTGCTGGAATGTTCGTTGGGCGGTGTTCAAATTTACGCAGAGGAGAGCACCTCAACCTGTCATCATACTCCCTCTTTGGCACCCCCAATCTTTTCTTCTCACACTCCGTGTCATCATGGCCAATGAAACTGCACCAAAAACAGTAGTGCGGCACCCTCTCATACCTTAGTTCATACTTTTCTGGTTCGTGTGCACTTCCCTTGATTCCAATGGATACTTGCATCTGCAAGCGACGGTTAAGTGGTAGCTCAATTCTGACCCTAAGAAACTCACGTACCATAGTGCCCGAGTCATCCGCATCTACAGCCAAGACCTTCCCCAATAGCTTGCCAATCCTCCATCCATACGCACAAGTTTGCTTGTCCCAAGGCACATCATAGAATCTCACCCACACAGGTACAGCTTCAAGCACGGACTCTGATGGTCTCGCGTTCCCAATGAACGGGGCTACAAGCAACACATTACCACGATGAATCCACGGACCTCCTCTAGCAACAAAATCAAAGTCTCCCTGGGATTGCAGCGTTATCACATACCAATTCTTCCTAATGGGGGCGATGTTCAGTCCCGCTCGGATCTGCCATACAGCATGAAAGTGATCTGTCAAGTCCTTTGTATTTGGTCGCCTCTGATTCACATACCTCGCCAATAGGCGCCATGGAGACGGGGGAGCCATCGGGGTCGCCATGGTTTCCTCCTCCTCTGGGTCAAGTTCCAGAAACGCATCATCGTCCATGTCCACTTCTCCATCCAAATTCTCAACAGGGTCGGCCATCCCCTCCCGAGCAGCACCATGCCAATTGCTCGCTGATCCGCTCCCGTGCCCTCCAATCCCTCTGATCTCCCTTCGCTGCGCCCGCTACCAGCGCGCCGCCCGTCAGCACCTTCGGGTGGGTAGGATCCTCATCGGTTCCCCCATGATCACCCCCAGTGCCCGTGGACGACATCGCTCGCGGCCGTAGAATCGACCGATCGATACCAGGGTCCGGATCGAAGAGTGGGTTGACAAAAACTTTGCGAGATCGCTTTTCCTCTTGCGGCGCCCTGTTCCTTTTATCTGCTTCCACACCTGCCTTGCCCCGTTCAACACGGTTTTCTGGGGTAGTACGATTCAACTCAGCAGCAAACGTAGACGAATCCGATTCCATATTTCCTAATCCACGCATACTCATATCGCTCCCGTGAAGAATTTGGCTGGCTACGCACGGTCGCCCGCGAGGCGCCAAGCCCTAACCCTAGACACGTAGCCAGACTTGATTGTTTAACCACTTGAGTTTTATGAGATTTGACAGCATATACTTTAGTATTCCGATTAGCAATATGAGAATTGATACTCAAGTACATATAATTCAATATATTAGATTAATATAGTTGTAGAGAATTTACATCTAACATAAATAACATTCTTGACGCATGCTAAGGTGGGTATTTTTTTCATGCATAGTGGCATAGTTGTATGTTGAGAGAATTATATTTAATGAGACATGATGACATGATGAATTGATACAGTTACATTTCAAAATAATTGAGTTAGTGAGATCAACTATTTAAGTACTCCCTCCGTTCGGAAATACTTGTCCTCGAAATGGTTGTATCTAGACTTATTTTAGTTATAAATACATCCATATTTTTCATTTCTAGGACAAGTATTTCCGGACGGAGGGAGTATATATGATAAGTGTAGTTCATCTGAGTTAATAACATCTTTTAGGATACTAATTTATACCACTTGAGTTTTTTTTAGGGAAGACCATCATGGCTAGCTTTATTAACTTAGATAGGAATTACATCATCCACAAGTTTCGAAACTAGACATCCCGGCGATTCATCCGTCCAGATACTAGAAGTCTTATTACAAAAACTATAATTTGCTAGCACATGAGTCGCTTGATTTGAACTACGAAAGCAATGCTTAAATTTGACCTTCCCAATCAAAACTGAAACATCCACACAACTAAGCAAAAATTGCAGCAACTTCGTCCCACCATCTTGATTGCCCCTCGCATGCTTCAATTACGATCAATGAATCTGATTCCGCCTCCACTCGCAGGAATCCCAAAGAGTTTGCAAAATTTAGTCCATCCCTCATTGCTTGGGCTTCAGTGGTAACCACGCTAGAAGCATAAGGAATGAAAATACATTGTGCTGCTAGAAAGACCCCTTTATCATCTTTAATCACCGCTGCTGTGGCACCAGCACCTTCTGTAGCATAAAATGCAGCGTCTACATTCAGCTTTACAAATTTGGGGTCAGGTTTCTTCCATCTCTCTTGCACAACTGAACTCTTCTTTACGTTAGCCTGCTGAAAATTGTTAGCAATAGCAAGGATAGACATATGCCATTTAAACGGCGGTGGAGGAGAGCCACCACTTGAGTTGGATTGGATAATTCGGATAGTACTTAATACCGCCATACAGCCCTGTTATGCAAGTGAGCGCATCCTACCCTCTTTTTTTTTTTGCGGGGTGAGCGCATCCTACCCTCACCTCGGAAAGCCCAGTGTAATGGTACATCTACAAAAGTTTTTTTTTTTTCAAACAAACTGATGTGGAGGACTATAATTGGTAGTAATAGTCAGAGCGGCATACAGATTGCGTACATTGCTTCGTCGTGCGCAAACCAACTCGGACAGGTTTTTCTTTCCGATTCATCCAGCCGTTCATCTGTTTTCCTTTCAAACAACAGTCGTCGATTACCTTTCACTGCGATTGGGAAGCATACAGTATTGTTGTCATAGTAAAAAAAAATCAAACAAGGCACATGCTGAGAAAAATTAGGACCAACTGAACCCTGCTCAAGGCAAGACATAATAATGGAGTCAAATGAAATAGGCAATGTAGCCTCCTCTCAAGGTTGTAATTAAAAGTAGAAATTTATTTGGTAAACTAGCAACTTGTTCTCCTCAAAATTTATTTGGTAAACTAGCAACGTTTCTTGGCATCTGTGAGTAATACTCCATCTGTTCCTAAATATAAGTCTTTTATAGAGATTCTAATATAAAGCACATAAGGAGCAAAATGAGTGAGTTTACACACTAAAATGCGTATATATGCATCTATATTCAAGCTTTAATGCCCACGGGAAAGCTGATGGGTCAAATACCTTACCAGCGTGCAAGACGGGGATGAGGATGGGTCAGCATTACCCGTAACCGTTACCCACCTTACCGGTCAAGGACGTAGATGTGGGCTCTAAAATTCGTAGATCACGTGTAATTCCTGTCCTTACCCACCCAAATTTTCACCCATCCCACCCTTTTGGCCAAAAAGCACTAAAAAAGCCCTAACCTAGCAACAACATATTACTATTTATTATGCCAAAATACTAGTATATTTTTCCTATTGAAATGCTATTGAAGATTGTTGTTAATTGCGTGTCTAGGTTTTTCCACGGGATAAAAAACCTGATGGGACGGGGATGGAAATATTTTTATCCCCGCAGACGAGTATAGGGATGGGGATGGGCATGAAAAAGTTGTCACGGAGATACCTCCTAGGTAATCCACATTGCCAGCCCTCGTATGTAGTCCCTATTGAAATCTCTAAAAGGGCTTATATTTAGAAACAAAGCCCTCGTATATAGTCCCTATTGAAATCTTTAAAAGGGCTTATATTTAGAAACCGAGAGAGCACGTACTACAACTCGTTGGCAAGGAACATTGCAGTCAACAAACAAGGCACAAGCTGAGTAAAATTAGGAGCAATACTGACAAATGGAGTCAATGAAAAATAGGCAAGACGATTAGAGTAAACCTGAACCAAAGTAGTAGGTTGCTCGCCTACTAACCACGGCCATGATAACACAGCAAGTATAACAAATCCTAAATTCAGAAAACGAGAAAGCGTAGACAAATCCCGCAATAGAAGAACTTTCACACTCATAATGTTTTCTCCTCCACCTCACAAAAACTGTACCTAGGAGCTCTCTGCCCTCCCACATTTCGCTTCTCTTGTTTCGCAAGCTATGCGGCTTTTCGTTTCAGAGGGCGGGTGTGCTTCAGAGTGGGCACGGTGGAACTTCGAGGGTCGCACCGGCTTGGATCTGGCCCCATCCAATGAGGCGCCAATGCTTCTCGACACGGCGGCTCAACGCGACCTTCTCGCCTTTGCTTGTGCAGACGGGCGCGGTGAGCTGGAGCTTGGCGAGATCATTCTTCACGGCGACCACACGGGCGCCGGTGGACATGGATCCGATGTTAAGCATCAGGATCTCCCCCTTGGTGAGCTTGGAGACCTTACCTGCCTTCTCTGTACCCTTTGTTCTGACACCCAGCAGCCTTCGGAGAAGGAAGAAGTTGATCTGCAAAGCAATGTCCAAGGATTGTGATTAATAGCTGTCTCTGTTTGGCTAAAATCATGAGGCAGCAAAGATTCGACAAACCTCAAGCTCCACGAATACGTCAGGGAGCGCCCCGATTTCTCCTAGAACCTGGCCAACCAGCCTGTCAGCACGAGTCAAAGTTGGATCCATGGTTGTTCCCACACCAATAAGCCCTCCTGGCACAGCAAATTGGAGTTCATTCTGCTCAGCGTAGAGCGAGACAATCCTTGAATAGATTGGGGTGCACTTGATGTTGCCACTCTCATCCTTCATGACAATGCCAGGGCGAACTTCAATGTTCTGGTTCACCCTGAGGACTCCCTGTAAATTAGAATCCACACTCAGTTTATATTTACCACACGAAAAGCAAGAACACTCATGATCTAATTCAGTTTATATATCTACATACCCTGAGAATGCTGCCACCTGCTACCCCACCCCTAATTTCATCAACCTCTGAACCAGGCTTGTTGACATCAAAGGAACGAATAACAATCATGTTGGGAGGTGAAGTGAAGTTCCTTTCCGGAATGGGGATTTTCTTGATAATGTATTCACAGATCACATCAATGTTGTACTTCAGCTGGGCAGATATTGGCACCACAGGAGCACCTTCAGCTATCGTGCCCTGCACAGATGGTAGTGAAAAAGATCAAACCATGAAAGAGAAGACATGTATTTATAACACGAGAAATGACGAACAGTAGTGACCTGGATAAATTTTTGGATTGCTTCATGCTGGTTCATTGCTGCATTTTCCTGGATAAGATCAATCTTATTCTGCAAAATTATGAGATGTTGGAGACGCATGATTTCAACAGCTGCTAGATGCTCAGATGTCTGGGGTTGTGGGCAACTTTCATTTGCTGCTATCAGAAGCAAGGCTCCATCCATGATGGCTGCTCCATTAAGCATTGTAGCCATGAGAATGTCGTGGCCCTGTTCAACAAGGTAGATATTCTAAATACATACAACATTTACATAATATCATATTCAAGTTCCAATAATGAAAAGAATATGTAATGATCCATCAGAAAACTCTGATGACTTCCTAATTAATATAATGATTCACTTGAATAATTTGGCGATACAATTAGAAGTGTAAACAGCCATTATTATCTATGGTGGTACAATTACAAGTGTAAACAAGCCATTATTATCTATGGTGATGCAAGTAAAACTGTAGAATGCAAAAATGTTACTAATCACTTGGGTAGGGCAAGAAATGGTCGGGCTATGTACTACTCTCTCCGTCCGGAAATACTTGTCATCAAAATGGATAAAAGGGGGTATATCTAGACGTATTTTAGTTCTAGATACACCCCTTTTTATTCATTTTGATGACAAGTATTTTCGGACGGAGGGAGTACCTGTAAGCATTCATGTACTAGATACGCAGAAGAGAACATTCATAACAGAAAAAGGGTAGAGCTACATCATACCGGGCAATCAACAAAGGAAACATGTCTCAGGAGCTTCATCCTAGTGTTTTCAAACCCAGGAACATCACAGGCAGGAGTATCTTCTTTCCCGCTTCCATAAGCCCTTTATATAATTGATGAATAGAAGTCAAATAGTGTCCAAGAGTTTAAAACCAAAGCAGTAATTTTGGGTCTGGTAAATAATCATACGTTATCTAATTCTGGGGATCAAATTTGAGATTTCAATCATGAGTTCTACATTGTATTCACTAGAAAATAATCATATGAGCATACAGGTTCAATAATTTATAGGAGCATGGAACAGTGCCCCCTGAAGTTCGTTGCTCTAAAATGTAGAGGCTGACAGTAATAGAAGCTAATCAGGTAAAGAAGATAAGAAATTTAGCATACTTGTAACACATTGGTCGTGGACATCTGTCATCCTCGCATTTATAGATTTTTGCATTAGCATATCCCAGCTTGATAGTGATGTTACGTTCAAGCTCATTCTTGAAGCGAACAGTCTAAAAATCAAAACAAAGGCATCAGACAATAATAATACTAAAAAAATTCCATATGGAACAGAATGAGCACATCAACATCCATTTAATTAGTAATCATTCTAGAAATTATTGCAAAAAACAAAGGTAGCATGAATTACAACAGTGCCATCACTCGAGCCGAGAACTAGAGCACTTATATTTTTTCTAATAGTAATATTAAATGAATTCCCAGACTATGCTATTATCAATCAGGTTTAAAGAAATCTGCAGCGCATTCCTAGCAAGTGCTAGGTGTAGTTTACTCATTTATATAACCAAAAGTAATATTAGCATGACGTATTTGAGTAATATGGCAAACTCACAAGGGTTACTGATAAATGTGATAAATACTTAACAGGCTTTACACAGAATGGAAAGAAAATGTGGCCAACAGAATGAATGATACCTGAACTCCAGATATAGCTTTCACAACAGTAGACTTCCCATGGGCCACGTGACCAATTGTACCTGAGGTGTAACATAAAGATCGCAAATATCATGCCACCGCACAAAGTCACCAAAAATTCGGATATGACCCAAATGCCACATAAAAATATAGATAAAAAACACAGTACAAATAAGCGCTAGGCGTTAATCATGCGTTTGGCCACCTACTTGTGCATTGATAGCTTATGCGCGAGTAGGTGTTAGTACTGTAGCATGAAGAAATAAGCTAGATGGGCTGGCCTAGCCTATTAAACCACAGGCCCATCTTCCTGTTCTCCTAATAGAGCTCGCGTATGGTACAGTCGACTGAAAATCTAGGTATCCTCCTCACGCCGCCCCCCCCCCCCCCCCCCCTCTCATCCTCTCTCCCTTGCTGCATCGAGGCCACCCCTTTTTTTAGTGCCAAGTGAGGCGTTATGCCAACACCCAGCGCTTAAGCACGCCTAGGCGAGTGCCTAGGAACGCCTTTTTGAACTATGATAAAAACAAACAAGAATAATTGATGGTTCACAAAACAAAATCCACTAGTTATACTAGGAAAGTTTGCTCCATCAAAGCACCCTGGCTTTAAGAGTTCCAATGGCATTTTCCAAAAATGGCATTTATTATTCTTAAATAAGTGAGACGTCATGTGCATCACTTAAGGCAATACATGATCCATCGCACTATCATAAAAAGAAATCATATTGCTTCCCCCCATGCAGTCACAAAAGGATTAAGCGCAACCAAAAAAACAACAGGTGAGGCTTCAGCATCGTGGTCAAGGCTTAAACAGGTGCATATACAGAGAAAAGACAATGGTTGCAACATCTAAGTACCACAAAAAAAATGAGCAACATCATGCAAATGAAACTCCACTGTGAAATATATACATAGACACAGTAATTTGGGACAAAGGTAATATAATAGGGACCACCAGAGAATGTACAACAGTAAACAGCAAACATTCCACACATCATACTAATTACGGAGAACATAAGGGACAATCCACATAGCTTTGTACTGTTGAACGCCTGTAAATTCTCCATACTGATAATTACTGAACATCAAAACATTGCCAGAAGGACGAATCAGTACCAATGTTGATCGTCGCTTGGCGCGAGATAACTTCAGGCGACAACGGGTGCAGCTTGGTAACATCAAGCTTGGTTAGGTCCTGCTCCATCAATCCTCGGCGCGCCATGATTGAAACTGAAAGAAACAAATGATACAAACAGTGTTATCACCCTGTGTCTCCGACTCGCGTTCACTGAACCAAAGACCAGTTGCAGGAAAACAACATATGCTGGCGCAGCTGCAGCAGTAAAACTGATCCAAAAAGGACAACCACAATCTAGAATCTACCGAGTTCTCCACCATCCAACCTAAAACTCGACGGCCAACTTCACTTCTAGTCTGGCCTTAGCCACGGAATCAGCGGCCTCCCGTATCCGACGGCGAGAGCGTGCAAGGAGGGATGGGATCTAGGGGAGGACGAGGGACTCGCCTTGGGTTGGAGGACCGTCGAGCTGGGTGTGCTTAACGCGACGAGGAGGGTCGCCGCGCACGTGGATGCGCTGCGCGCAGAGGGGGCGAGCGGGGAGGGCGCTAGGAAGCCGGTCGCCGGAGACGGGGGTGTCGCCGGTGGTGCTTGCGAGAGCGAGGACGCGGCGGCAGTGAGGCGGCGTCTGGGGGGGGAGGGGGGGAGGGTTAAGGGTTCGTGTACAGGGGTGTGTTATTCTGTCGAGCCAAACAAAAATACGTTGTTTTGTCCAATTTCACGAGGAAGCCGGCCCATTCCAGTGTCCTCCTTTCTCGTAGCCTCCTTGAACCCCTGGGGAAAAAAAACGAAAAGGCCCAAGGGCATATATTAAATATCCTTACAAACACACCCTTACATGAAAAAAAAATCACCCCTAAAAAATAGGAAAATAGGAAAATCAAAATTTTAGGGATGTCGAACTCTTCTTCCTCCTGCATCCACCGATAATGCGTCATGAGAATAACTCGATATCGTCTTTGGGCCTCCGCCTCAGCAAAGCAAACTTTTTGAAACCCGAGAGTTGGTATAAGAAGCGGTCGAAAAGTCATCGATGCAGACCAGAAGACGCCGGCGGCTGCGATCTACAAAGCAATTCGCTGCCTTGAAGGAAAAAAAAAACCCCAAAAAGAGCTTGTAGAGACTCCAAAGACCACGAAAGTCGACCGAATCCAGGCGGATCAACCGAAAACCAAAACCGATCGAATACCGGAAGACCCGTCGGAGACACAACTCCACACGTCTCTCGTCGGTTGAAGACATACCAACGGAACATGGATAGGACGAGTAGAACACTATTCCTACCCTCGGGCAACACCGCCACTCCGTCGCCCCAAACCTAACATGAAGAGTCCCTAAAGAAAACCTGGAAAAAATCACACATCCCGATGTATGACAGGTCTGAATTTGACGTCGAGATCGCTGCCGTACAGAACCATGCACCAACGCCCTCTTCTCCGATGATCTAGCCAGACCTGACCGTCGATGAAGATCTCTACATTGTATCCCTCCGGTCACCGCCGGTTTCACCAACGTCGTCGTGCACTGCTTGACGAAGGCCTCCGCTCAAGCACACATCTCTGTGATGGTGTCCTAAACTAGGGAGTACTCACCATGTCATCTCCCAACTAGGAGGTTCGGGCCGAGGACCCCTGTGGCAGTTCATTAGCGAACCACTTGGAACGGCCCATGACGCATATAAGGGAGATTTCACAAGTCTTGGTGCATAAGACGAGTACTCCTATTATCCTAGGCCTCTTGTGTACTATATAAACTGAGGCTAGGCTAGTCAATACATCTTCTCATATTCAATAGATTCATTCACATACGATCTCGAGGTAGATCATCTTGTACTTTGTACCCCATCCACGATTATGCATGGAGCTCAAGGGCTCAATGTTAACAATGCCCTCACGCAATCGTGCGGAATTTTCTGGACGGCGGATTTGTTTTGGCCACCACCGCCTCCTCGAGTATCGCTTTGGTGATTGCTTCAATAGAATTGTGCAGAACTAAGCCTACAACGACCTTGTAGTTCAATGGTTTTTGATGGAGAAATCTTCGGCAATCATCGATGTACTAGAGCCATGTCGAATTTGGGCACAAATCCGCATGAGTTTGGGACGAAGAGTCCAGCGAGCAGCTTAGACATCCTTTGGAAGATCCAATAGTTCATCAGCTACGGAATTCCTATGTCGACAACCCCTCAAAAATTTAGCTCGATCTGACCATTCAAGCTCAAGGACGAGTCCAAGGAGTGCACCAATTTTGGGATCTGATTTCTGCATGAAAACGAATCCGACTCAAGTTCATCTTTTTCATGAATGGGTTACCAGACGTCTTTCTTGGAGGAACTTTTTTTTCTAAAGTATCGTGTCTTGTTCTCAAACACGTAGCCACAAAATTTGAGCCTATTTCGAGGTGATCTTCACCATCACGTCGGTGTCAAACGAACCCGACTTTGTTGCTCTACAGATGCCGACCTACGCCAGCATCGACTGCATCATCACTCCATCAAGCCGGCATCAACCACGTCGCATGTCCACCTACAGGTTAGCCGACCAGGAGTTCCACGTCGTCAAGATGACACCGTCACCTCGTGGATTGAGCGGGTCAGGCGCGCCGTCACTTTATCAAGTTAGCATTGACCACGTCACAAATTTTGACATGCGTCGACATCACCCCGTTGTCACCTCATCGAGCCAACATCCACCTCACTGGCCTACTCCGGCACGTCGGCATGCGTGGGGGCTCTGATGTCACCTTACCGACCTGCTCCATCACCTTGGCTAGACCGGGCGCTTCGCCATCGCTTGATCAACTGGTGCGCGTCGGTCCTAAACAAACGGTTTTTAACTGCTTTCTGCGACGGCATTTGGAACCGTCGCCAAGTGAGTGTGTGCGATAGGGTGTCCTTCCCACACGACCCAGAAATCGTCGGGGATAGGCCCTCCTGGGACCCAGGCTGGGGCCGTGTGCGATCGGGCGAGGCATCGAAACCCAATCATTTTCGTAGGTATGTACATCCCACACGGTGAATCCCAGAAATTATTTCCGTAGGTATATACATCCCACACGGTGAATCCCAAAAATCATTTCTGTAGGTATGTACATCCCACATGGTGAATCTCAGAAATTATTTCCGTAGGTATGTACATCCCACACGGTCAATCCAAGTAATACGTTTCCGTTCTTATGTACATCCCACACAGTCAATCCAGGGAAAACGTTTCCATTCGGACGTACATCCCACACAATTTTATGTGTAGGCTCGTGTCTGAAAGGTGTAACTATCACACACGGTCTTCCTTGGTTAATTGTTTACTTTTATCAACTATATCACACATGATTTGATGAAGAAAACTGTGTGGCATTGGGCTATCCATCGCAAGCGCTTTTACTACTAGAACCGTTTGCAAAGATCCATGACACATTTGGCAGGTTTATTAGTTTACAATTAATAATTCCAGTATTACGCAAATTCTCATTTCATATCGAACAGCTGTTTGCCAATTTCATATCAGGCACATAAATATATTATAACATCACAGTACGGTAGCTACATGAAAACAACACAGTACATCATATAGCTAGTTCAACTTCATAAGAACAATATATTCATTTTCCTAATCGAGATCATCCAGGCTCGTCTTATCCACCTATGCTTTCAGTTCAGTAAGAACCCGTTTTGCACGGGCCAACTGGGAAAGTGCCTCCTCCTTCGCCAACACCATCTTAGCAAAGTCTGATTTAAAAAATCTGAGCTCATTCTCCACCTTCAACTTTTTATCGCATCTTGAAATATGCTTCAGCGTTGACAAGACTTTCTCTAAGCCTACGTGTGTTCTCTTCCTCATACATGCTCTAGAGCTTCATGATACGCCCATCTTGCATCATGCTTTTATATCAATATTTATTGCATTATGGACTGTTATTACACATAATGTCACAATACTTATGCCTATTCTCTCTTATTTTACAAGGTTTACATGAAGAGAGAGAATACCGGCAGCTGGAATTCTGGGCTGGAAAAGGAGCAAATATTAGAGACCTATTCTGCATAACTCGAAAAGTCCTGAAACTTCACGGGAGCACGTTTTGGAATATATAAAAATACTGGCGAAAGAATTAACCAGAGGGGGCCCACACCGTGGCCACGAGGGTGGGGGCGCGCCCTACCCCCTGGGCGCGCCCCCCTGTCTTGTGGCCCCCTGGCAGGCCTCTGGTACCCATCTTCTGCTATATGAAGTCTTTCGTCCGAGAAAAAAAATCATAAGCAAGCTCACGGGACGAAACTCCGTCGCCACGAGGCGGAACCTTGGCGAAACCAATCTAGGGCTCCGGCGGAGCTGTTCTGCCGGGGAAACATCCCTCCGGGAGGGGGAAATCATCACCATCGATCCTCTCATCGAGAGGGGGTCAATCTCCATCAACATCTTCACCAACACCATCTCATCTCAAACCCTAGTTCATCTTTTGTATACAATCTTTGTCTCAAAACCTCAGATTGGTACCTGTGGGTTGTTAGTAGTGTTGATTACTCCTTGTAGTTGATGCTAGTTGGTTTATTCAGTGGAAGATCATATGTTCAGATCCTTTATGTGTATTAATACCCCTCTGATTATGAACATGAATATGATTTGTGAGTAGTTACGTTTGTTCTTGAGGACATGGGAGAAGTCTTGCTATAAGTAGTCATGTGAATTTGGTATTCATTCGATATTTTGATGAGATGTATGTTGTCTCTCCTCTAGTGGTGTCATGTGAACGTCGGCTACATGACACTTCACCATTGTTTGGGCCTAGGGGAAGGCATTGGGAAGTAATAAGTAGATGATGGGTTGCTAGAGTTACAGAAGCTTAAACCCTAGTTTATGAGTTGCTTCGTAAGGGGCTGATTTGGATCCATATGTTTCATGTTATGGTTAGGTTTACCTTAATACTTTTTTTGTAGTTGTGGATGCTTGCAAGTGGGGTTAATCATAAGTGGGATGCTTGTCCAAGGAAGGGCAGTACCCAAGCACCGGTCCACCCACATATCAAATTATCAAAGTACCGAACGCGAATCATACGAACGTGATGAAAACTGGCTTGATGATAATTCCCATGTGTCCTCGAGAGCGTTTTCCTTTATATAAGAGTTTTTCCAGGCTTGTCCTTTGCTACAAAAAGGATTGGGCCATCTTGTTGCACCTTATTTACTTTTATTACTTGTTACCCATTACAAATTACCTTATCACAAAACTATCTGTTACCTATAATTTCAGTGCTTGTAGAGAATACCTTACGGAAAACTGCTTATCATTTCCTTCTGCTCCTCGTTGGGTTCGACACTCTTACTTATCGAAAGGACTACGATAGATCCCCTATACTTATGGGTCATCAAGACTCTTTTCTGGCGCCGTTGTCGGGGAGTGAAGCGCCTTTGGTAGGTGGAATTTGGTAAGGAAATATTTATATAGTGTGCTGAAATTTACTGTCACTTGTTACTATGGAACATAATCCTTGGTATCTTCACCGTGTCAGTAGAGCAAAGAGTTGCTCCTCAACCTACTGAACCTACTGAAAATGTTTACTTTGAAATTCCTTTGGGTATGATAGAGAAACTGCTAGCTAATACTTTCACAGGTGATGGAACATTACATCCCGATTTACACCTAATCTATGTGGATGAAGTTTGTGGATTATTTAAGCTTGCAGGTATGCCCGAGGATGTTATCAAGAAGAAGGTCTTCCCTTTATCTTTGAAGGGAAAGGCATTGACATGGTTTAGGCTATGTGATGATATGGGATCATGGAACTACAACCGATTGAAATTGGAATTTCATCAGAAGTTTTATCCTATGCATCTGGTTCATCATGATCGTAATTATATATATAATTTTTGGCCTCGCGAAGGAGAAAGCATCGCTGAAGCTTGGGGGAGGCTTAAGTCAATGTTATATTCATGCCCCAATCATGAGCTCTCAAGAGAAATTATTATTCAAAAAATTTATGCTCAGCTTTCTCTCAACAATCGCTCCATGCTCGATACTTCTTGTACTGGCTCTTTTATGATGAAGACTATTGAATTCAAATGGGATTTATTGAAAAGAATTAAACGCAACTCTGAAGATTGGGATCTCGATGAAGGTAAGGAGGCAGGCATAACACCTAAGTTTGATTGTGTTAAATCTTTTATGGACACCGATGTTTTCCGTGAACTTAGCACTAAATATGGACTTGACTCTGAGATAGTAGCTTCTTTCTGTGAATCCTTTGCTACTCATGTTGATCTCCCTAAGGAGAAGTGGTTTAAATATAATCCTCCCGTTGAAGTAAAAGTAGTTGCACCTATTAAAGTTGAAGAAAAGACTACCACTTATAATGTTGATCCTGTTGTTCCTACTGCTTATATTGAGAAACCACCTTTCCCTGTTAGAATAAAGGATCATGCTAAAGCTTCAACTGTGGTTCATAAGAGTAATACTAGAACACCTACACCCCCTGAGCAAATTAAATTTGAACCTAGTATAGCTATGGTTAAAGATCTCTTGGCCGATAATATCGATGGGCACGTTATTTATTTCTGTGATGAAGCTGCTAGAATTGCTAGACCTGACACTAAAAATAAACATAGACCTGTTATAGGCATGCCTGTTATTTCTGTCAAAATAGGAGATCATTGCTATCATGGCTTATGTGATATGGGTGCTAGTGCAAGTGCAATACCTCATTCCTTATACAAAGAAATTATGCATGATATTGCACCTGCTGAGATAGAGGAAATTGATGTTACAATTAAGCCTGCCAATAGAGACACTATTTCACCAGTTGGGATTATTAGAGATGTTGAAGTCTTGTGTGGGAAAGTTAAATATCCTGCTGATTTTCTTGTGCTTGGTTCCCCACAAGATAACTTTTGTCCCATTATATTTGGTAGACCCTTCTTGAATACTGTTAATGCTAAGATAGACTACAAAAGGATGTAGTTACTATTGGTTTGGGGGATATGTCTCATGAGTTTAATTTTGCTAAATTTCGTAGAAAACCCCATGATAAAGAATTGCCTACTAAAGATGAAATTATTGGTCTTGCTTCTATTGCCGTGCCTCCTAATGATCCTTTAGAACAATATTTGCTCGACCATGAAAATGATATGTTTATGAATGAAAGAAGGGAAATAGATGAAGTATTCTTTAAACAGGGACCTATTTGAAACACAACTTGCCTGTTGAAATCCTAGGGGATCCTCCTCCACCCAAGGGTGATCCCGTGCTTGAGCTTAAACCTTTACCTGATACTCTTAAATACGCTTATCTTGATGAGAAAAAGATATATCCTGTTATTATTAGTGCTAACCTTTTAGAGCATGAAGAAAAGAAATTATTGAAAACTCTGAAGAAGCACCGTGCTGCTATTGGATATACTCTTGATGATCCTAAGGGCATTAGTCCCACTCTATGCCAGCACAAAATAAAATTGGAGAAAGACGCGAAACCGGTTGTTGATCACCAACGACGGTTAAATCCTAAGATGAAAGAAGTGGTAAGAAAAGAAATACTAAAGCTTCTGGAGGCAGGTATAATTTATCCCGTTGCTGATACTCAATGGGTAAGTCATGTCCATTGTGTCCCTAAGAAGGGAGGTATTACTGTTGTTCCTAATGATAAAGATGAATTGATCCCATAAATAATTGTTACAGGTTATAGAATGGTAATTGATTTCCGCAAATTAAATAAAGCTACTAAAAAGGATCATTACCCTTTACCTTTTATTGATCAAATGCTAGAAAAATTATCCAAACATACACATTTTTGCTTTCTAGATGGTTATTCTGGTTTTTCTTAAATACCTGTGTTAAAAGAGGATCAAGAAAAGACAACTTTTACTTGCCCTTTCGGTACCTTTGCTTATAGACGTATGCCTTTTGGTTTATGCAATGCACCTGCTACCTTTCAAAGATGTATGACTGCTATATTCTCTGACTTTTGTGAAAAGATTGTTGAGGTTTTCATGGATGATTTCTCTGTATATGGAACTTCTTTTGATGATTGCTTAAGAAACCTTGATCGAGTTTTGCAGAGATGTGAAGAAACTAATCTTGTCTTGAATTGGGAGAAGTGCCACTTTATGGTTAATGAAGGTATTGTCTTGGGGCATAAAATTTCTGAAAGAAGTATTGAAGTTGATAAAGCTAAAGTTGATGCTATTGAAAAAATGTCGTGTCCTAAGGACATTATGAAGGAAATATGCCCTAGAGGCAATAATAAAGTATTATATATTTCCTTATATCATGATAAATGTTTATTATTCATGCTAGAATTGTATTAACCGGAAACATAATACATGTGTGAATACATAGACAAACAGAGTGTCACTAGTATGCCTCTACTTGACTAGCTCGTTAATCAAAGATGGTTATGTTTCCTAGCCATAGACATGAGTTGTCATTTGATTAAAGAGATCACCTCATTAGGAGAATGACGTGATTTACTTGACTCATTCCGTTAGCTTAGCACCCGATCGTTTAGTATGTTGCTATTGCTTTCTTCATGACTTATACATGTTCCTATGACTATGAGATTATGCAACTCCCGTTTACCGGAGGAACACTTTGTGTGCTACCAAACGTCACAACGTAAATGGGTGATTATAAAGGTGCTCTACAGGTGTCTCCAAAGGTACTTGTTGGGTTGGCGTATTTCGAGATTAGGATTTGTCACTCCGATTGTCGGAGAGGTATCTCTGGGCCCACTCGGTAATGCACATCACTATAAGCCTTGCAAGCATTGTGACTAATGAGTTAGTTGCGGGATGATGTATTACGGAACGAGTAAAGAGACTTGCCGGTAACGAGATTGAACTAGGTATCGAGATACCGACGATCAAATCTCGGGCAAGTAACATACCGGTGACAAAGGGAACAACGTATGTTGTTATGCGGTCTGACCGATAAAGATCTTCGTAGAATATGTGGGAGCCAATATGGGCATCCAGGTCCCGCTATTGGTTATTGACCGGAGACGTGTCTCGGTCATGTCTACATAGTTCTCGAACCCGTAGGGTCCGCACGCTTAATGTTACGATGACAGTTTTATTGAGTTTTGATGTACCGAAGGAGTTCGGAGTCCCGGATGAGATCGGGGATATGACGAGGAGTCTCGAAATGGTCGAGACGTAAAAATCGATATATTGGACGACTATATTCGGACTTCGGAAAGGTTCCGAGTAATTCGGGTATTTTTCGGAGTACCGGAGAGTTACGGGAATTCGTATTGGGCCTTAATGGGCCATACGGGAAAGGAGAGAAAGGCCTCAAAAGGTGGCCACACCCCTCCCCATGATCTGGTCCGAATTGGACTAGGGAAGGGGGCGCACCCTTCCTTCTTTCTCCTTCCCCCTTCCCTTCTCCTACCCCCACAAGGAAAGGAGGAGTCCTACTCCCGGTGGGAGTAGGACTCCCCCCCATGGCGCGCCTCTCCTCTTGGCCGGCTGCCTCCCCCTTGCTTCTTTATATACGGGGGCAGGGGCACCCCAGAGACACAACAATTGATCCTTGAGATCTCTTAGCCGTGTGCGGTGCCCCCCTCCACCATATTACACCTCGATAATATCGTTGCGGAGCTTAGGCGAAGCCCTATGTCGGTAGAACATCATCATCGTCACCACGCCGTCGTGCTGACGAAACTCTCCCTCAACACTCGACTGGATCAGAGTTCGAGGGACGTCATCGAGCTGAACGTGTGTAGAACTCGGAGGTGCCGTGCGTTCGGTACTTGATCGGTCGGATCGTGAAGACGTACGACTACATCAACCGCGTTGTGATAACGCTTCCGCTGTCGGTCTACGAGGGTACGTGGACAACACTCTCCCCTCTCGTTGCTATGCATCACCATGATCTTGCGTGTGCGTAGGAATTTTTTTGAAATTACTACGTTCCCCAACACATTAAAGGTATAAGAAGTTTTCTTGGTCATGCCGGTTTTTATAGGAGGTTCATTAAAGACTTCTCAAAAATTTCCAGGCCTCTGACTAATCTCTTACAAAAAGATGTTCCTTTTGTCTTTGATGATGATTGTGTAGAAGCATTTGAAATACTTAAGAAAGCCTTGATTTCTGCACCTATTGTTCAGCCACCTGATTGGAATTTACCCTTTAAAATTATGTGTGATGCTAGTCATTATGCTGTAGGTGCTGTTCTAGGACAAAGAGTTGATAAAAAATTAAATGTTATCCAATATGCTAGTAAAACTCTAGACAGTGCCCAAAGAAATTATGCTACTACTGAAAACGAATTTTTAGCAGTTGTATTCGCTTGTTATTAGACGTTGTGTACCTGAGCATAAATAGGAACAGATCCTACGCAAGTGTCACTCCGAGGCTTATGGAGGACACCACGCTGGAGATAGAACTGCACATAAGGTATTGCAATCCGGTTTTTATTGGTCTACTCTCTTCAAAGATGCCTGTAAGTTTGTCTTGTCTTGTGATGAATGTCAAAGAATTGGTAATATTAGTAGACGTCAAGAAATGCCTATGAATTATTCACTTGTTATTGAACCATTTGATGTTTGGGGCTTTGATTATATAGGACCGTTTCATTCCTCTAATGGGTATACACATATTTTAGTTGCTGTTGATTACGTTACTAAGTGGGTAGAAGCTATTCCAACTAATAGTGCTGATCATAACACCTCTATTAAGATGCTTAAAGAAGTTGTTTTTTCGAGGTTTGAAGTCCCTAGATATTTAATGACTGATGGCGGTTCACATTTTATTCATGGTGCTTTCGTAAAATGCTTACGAAGTATGATGTTAATCATAGAATTGCATCTCCATATCATCCACAGTCTAGTGGTCAAGTAGAACTGAGTAATAGAGAGCTTAAATTAATTTTGCAAAAGACTGTTAATAGATCTAGAAAGAATTGGTCCAAAAAACTTGATGATGCATTATGGGCCTATAGAACTGCATATAAAAATCCTATGGGTATGTCTCCGTATAAAATGGTTTATGGAAAAACATGTCACTTACTTCTCGAACTAGAACATAAGGCATATTGAGCCATTAAAGAGCTCAACTATGACTTCAAACTTGCCGGTGAGAAGAGACTATTTGACATTAGCTCACTTGATGAATGAAGACCTATGCCTATGAGAATGCCAAACTGTTTAAAGAAAAAGTTAAAAGATGGCATGACAAAAGAATACAAAAATGTGAGTTTAATGTAGGTGATCATGTATTGTTATACAAATCTCGTTTAAGATTTTTTGCAGGAAAACTCCTCTCTAAATGGGAAGGTCCTTACGTCATCGAGGAGGTCTATCGTTCCGGTGCCATAAAAATCAACAACTTCGAAGGCATAAATCCGAGGGCGGCGAACGGTCAAAGAATCAAACATTACATCTCAGGTAATCCCATAAATGTTGAAACTAATGTTATTGAAACCGTAACCCCGGAGGAATACATAAGGGACACTTTCCAGAACGTCTCAGACTCTGAAAAGGAAGAGGTATGTGGTACGGTAAGTAAACCGACTCCAAAACAGTTATAATAGCAATTTTTCTCCGTTTTGAAATATCTATTTATATATAAAAAGTATTTGATGGGCTACCAAAAAATAGATAAATATCCTAGAAAATCACACAAAAAATAGAAATATCTGGCCTTTAATTTAATATATTAGAAAACAACAACCGTTAGATCCACTGTAAAACCAAATAAATTACCCACCCTGCCATCCTCTCTAAATTACCCACCATTGCCATTACATAATACTATGTCTAACAAAATCCCTCAAAACAATAATCTTCCTGCCAACGATGGATCTTCTTAACCTAAAGAAATAATATATCTCATGCATGTATGCTTCTCTCCTAGAGACTTTCCACGCCATGGTTCTGCATGTTCGTACATCTCTCTTCCATGCGACTTGATGCTCAGCCGTCGCCCAAATCCAACTCATTAGCAGAAGTCACAGCAGATCCCAAATCCAACTCATCAGGAGCAAATCATGGCAGATCACGTCAATCCGCAGTACATCTCTCTTCCTTGGCACGTTCTATTATTCAGCTGGCGGTGCATGTGATACATCAGCTGATGGAGCAGCTTCATTGACGCCAACCCCTCGAAGACGATCGGCAACTAGCACGACTACAACATCAACTAGATCGACAGGTACTCACGCGACACCGATCTCTATCTCGAGCGCGTCAACATGTACGAAGCGAAGCTAGCGACTGCCGAAGTGCCGATATACATGCCCCAGGCGGCATACTGTAGCTAGGGCATACTGTCGACGCCGATCCGCCGCGTATGTCATGAGTACTTTCCACCGGAGCATGCACGTACGCAGCAAAAGATGGCTACCCTACCTGACCGATGTATTCCGCCGGAAGACACTCGGATGATGCACGTACACAGAAGGACCGATGGATCGGATGGACTTAGCACACACAAGCAAAAACGCTCGATCAGGCCTACGTAAGCCAACACAAATTGTCACTACATGCATGGCTCTTGAACCCACGGACAAATCTTATGCCTTGATAAGTCTTTGGCCAGTACAGTGCTGACAAAAAAAATAGGCCAGTACAACAGTGTTTGCTCCTTTTTGCTACACGAGTTTACAGGTAACCTTTAATTGTAGTATTTTTGCTGATTCTCTGGATGACCCCGGCATCCTGAAAATAGAATTGTACTGAATTCCTATTTCAACGTGTGCCATGCAAACCCCTGTCCAGATTCCGGACACTAGCGGGATGATTACAATCAGTCATGTGACATGCACGTAGTATTGTTATCTTGATTAGAACTACATGATAATAAACTTGATAATTTTGATAACCCCATTGAAATTAAATCAAGGCTGCTATAGTTTTGGAAGCTGAGCCTATACTATGTTTGATATTATCAGCTCCATGTCAAATATAAAGAAAGCAACATATGTGTCGATTGTGAATTGATTGCAAATGAACACCCACCATTGTAGCGCAAAACCGAGTAGTAACTCTTTTCCTGGGGTTTTGACATGTTTTATCTGCAAATGACATCCATTAATTATAAATAATTACTCTAATCCTCTTAATGAAATGATAGAGCTCTTAACGGCAATCTCTGGAGAAAATATTGCTGACAAACCTGTACTTTATAGCATGTAGTTATGTTTATTTTAGAAACAATTATTTTTAGTCTATCTCCGTCTTTTCTGGTCATAGAACTAACGTCAAACATGCCTTGACATTGCTTTAGATGAAGTGCAAGAAAGACATCATCGCCTTGCGTATATATATATACACCTTCCCTACATGTATATGAAACGCAAGAACTCAGCAGTGGCGTTGCAGCCCAAGCAGGTCTTGTAGAAGTCGAAGTGGGGCATCTCGGCGTCGACCGCGTAAGTCAAAGTTGGGCATCCGATCTCCCGCGGAAGCACGAGTATACGACCATAGACGACACCCATTTATATGGCTGGCACCATGCAACGCTGGATAACGTGCCTAGCTCTGATTCAATCCATGTCTCCAAGACAGATCAACAAATTAACGGAATCAATAACTCCCGAACGTGCTGTGTTTTTGCAAATCGTCCCGAACGCGGTGCTAGCCGTCGGCCGAATCTTGATGACATCCCCATGCCACGTCATCACGAGCGTAGCGTTCGGGATGATGTTGGATCGGCCGAACGAGTTTCACCACTTATCCACTCGCAGCTCCATTCCCCTCCCACTCGACACCACTCACCCACTCTCCCTTTTCGTCGCCGGATTGGAAGACGGCCGGCCAAATCATGGCGTCGCGCGGCGGAGGCGGGCCGGAGCAGCTGGGGCGGGAGCTGGGCCTCGAGGACGCCTGCGTCTACGCGCACGAGATGTGGCAAGCGAGCGGGGCGAACGCTGGGTCAACGCCCACCCGCGCTGGAGGTTGGGGACGCCGGCGGGCAGGAGAGGCAGGGGAGGCCAGACCCTTCGGCAGCGAGCACGGGACGACGACGAACGGTGGAGGTCCGGAAGAGGGCGGCTTGAGCGAGTCGCGGCGGCCGCCACGGCGCCGGCTTCTCCCGCCGACCTCGTCTGATGCGCGGCCGCCCGGAGTCGACGACGCCATCGTGCACCGCGGCGCCCTCCAAGGCGACTGCTTCTCCCGCCGACCTCGTCCGATGCGCGGCCGCCTGGAGGCGACGACGCCATCCTGCGCCACGGTGCCCTCCACGGCGTAGGCTTCTCCTAGCACAGCTACCATACGCTGCCCATGGGCAACGGGCACATCCTCATCATCTTCTCGCCGTCAGTTGAAGATAGTCTTCCTGAACAGGTTCAGTTTTATGTCACTAGCTTAGCACTGATGGTGATTTAGCCCAGTTTGTATGTTGCAAATTTTATGTGATTCATTTTTTCTCAGTCATTCATGAATTTTCAGAAACTGTTTTTACTTTCTGTTGTGATGCTAATTGACAAATATTGCATGCCAATCTTTTTTTGAAATTATAGTTGATGGCATGTCAAAATATGTTTTTTGCCATGTCAACCCAACTTTTGCTGCCATCCCAATTTAAATTATTTTTTTACCATGGCAATCATCATAGTTTGTTGCATGGAAAACACAAAATATGTTGCCATGTCGAAATACTGTTTTACATTGCCATGGCATATGTTTTTACTTTTTACCATGTCCCTGAAGCTGTGAGTAGTACTATTTTTTCATCGCAATTTATAGATGTTCTTCTCAATAAATCGTGACAATTTCTTTGTAGATGTCGCCATTTTTTCACTAGCTCCCACCAATTTTTTGTTTGCAAATTTTTGTAGATCTCGCTATTTAGAATTGTGTAGTTATTTGTCCAGGCACTTTTTTTGCAGATGATGAGATGCTAATGGACTAGATTTCCTTGGCAATTCTAGGAAACTATAGTTCATGGACACCCCCACAATGTACAGTTTATGACAATCAAATTATGTTTTTTGCCATCGAATCTCAAATCTTACATGTGTTAATATGTCCCCATCGAAACTTAATTGCCATGCTTGTGTCTTTTCTTTAGGGTACATTACAGATTTACAGATATATCACATTCTCTTTTGCCATGGCAACTTTTGATTTTGGATATGTCCCCATCGAAACTTAATTGTCATGCTTGTGTCTTTTCTTTAGGGTACATTACAGATTTATTGCATTCTTGCCATGGCAACTTTTTATTTTGGATATGTCCCCATCGAAACTTAATTGCCATGCTTGTGTCTTTTCTTTTAGGGTACATTACAGATTTATTGCATTTCTTACCATGAAAACTTTTGATTTTGGATCATAACGCAAATTTATTGTCTTTTACCATAGCATTTTTTTGGTACACCATGGCAACTAATCTTATACTTTTTGCCATCTAAACTTTCAAATTTTAGTTTATTGATCATGGCAAATTTAGTTCTCGGATCATGGCAAATTCATTGCTTTCTTGCCATGGCAACTTTTTTATTTTTTAAAATTGTCGCTGTAATTCTTTAAATTGTCAAAAACAACACAAATGGCAAATATTGCCATGGCAAGTTATACTAATTATTTCACCTTTATTAACATGGCGAATTTAGCTAAATCCCCATGACAATTTTTAACTTTTATTGCCATGGCAAGTTTACTATTTATTATCCTTGGACAATTTACCTTTTATTAACATGGCAAATTTGCCTAAATCCTCATGGCAATATCTAACTTTTATTGCCATGACAAGTTTTACTATTTATTTGACTTTTATTAACATGGCAAATTTTACCTAAATCCCCATGGCAATATCAAACTTTTATTGCCATGGCAAGTTTTACTATTTATTTGCCATGGCTAATATACCTTCATTAACATGCCAAATTCACCTAAATCCCCATGGCAATATTTAACTTTTATTGCCATGGCAAGTTTTACTTTTTATTTGCCATGGCTAATTTACCTTTATTAACATGGCAAATTTACCTAAATTCCCATGGCAGTTTTTAACTTTTATTGTCATTGCAAGATTCACTATTATTTGATCTTTATTAACATGGCAGATTTTACTTTTATTTTTGCATGCCAATTATTAATTTTTCTACACCATGGCAAAATTAACCTTTATTGCCATGGCCAATTTACCTTTTATTTCCCATGAATTTTTTTATTTAATTTACATGGCAATTTTAATTTTTGTCACTAATGGCAAACATACTTCTATGCAGCATCGCAAGTTTTACTTTTATTTTGCCATGGCAAAAATACTTAGAAAACACGGCAATTTATTACTAAACAATAGATTGTGCATTTTTTGCTTTGTGCTTCGACAAATTTATATAGTAAAAATAGCATACACATTTTTAATCCATATTTTCTTCCCATCATGGTACAGATGCTAACTCCCATGATTTTATTTTTCCTTTTTGTGCCGTTGCATAAAAAATATTTTCTTGCCATCATGGTACGATGCAAACATTGTTTATAAAGATGATGGCAATTTTTTGTTTGAAACCATTGGGATTCTTTTAGTAGTATCTTGTTTTCCATTTTCTATCTATCATTACATTTTTTTGGACTTTTTCAGTGATGGCAAGTTCATATGCATCCACACTGCACATTTGCCATGTTTTTGATTGGTAAACAACAAAATTGCCATGGCAAATTCATACATTTTGACATCTTTGCAAAGAAGATCTTTCTGGTTCATTCATATTATAGAGGTAGAGATCTCATGGTTCATTCATACATTTTTATTTTTGCAGCATTTTGTGACTTATTTTCATTGCATGGCAAAATCTAGCCTTTATTAGTCACATCCAATTGTGGGCTTTTTTTGTCACAGTAAAAATTGGCACAATCTGGGCTTTTTTTTTCACAACAAAAGGCCTCTAGGCCCCCGAGGTAGGGTGTTCGGGCTGGGTGACTCTCGTCCCGAACGCATGCGTTCGGTCGATGCATCCCACAGGACCGAATGAGTCGTTTGATCTGGGGCTCTCCCAGACCGAACGTTCGGCAGTTATCGGGGTCCCAAATTAATTGGTGATAGGCACAATCACTATTGATTTGTTAATGATGCCAGCCAAGTTTATGGGCGTGCTTTTTGTGGACGTGAAGAGAGCGAGGATAATTCCTTGCAGGAGGTAATCAAAATGTAGTTTTAGTTCTTAACTTTATGTTGTTGATGCCTTAGCGCCAAACCAAGAACATTTCTTTGAGCCATAAGTTAAACTGTATTATAATTTACTTTACTTTACATATTGTCAGGTGCGCATGCATGAGTGGTTAATTAATAGGCAGATGGAAAACTGCATCAACCACATCTTGCTGTATATTATTTAATAGTTAATACAATATGACAAATTACTGAAAGAATTAACATGAGATGGGCAAACCATGGGACGCATAGATAAATTATACATCTCAAATATATATGAATTTTTTATATACAGGGGGTACAAGATGCACATTAATCGCTATTGTTTAGTTCAATTTGACAGATTACTTGAAGAATTAATGTAACATCATTGAATTGTTTAGTTCAATTTTTTCGAACATGTATGGAAGGTATTTTATATAGAGTACGGTCTACAGAGTGCACCTTGTCCATATTGTTTATATGAATAAATGTTACAGCACAAATAAAGTGGGGGATATCACGGAGAATTTTGTGAAAAAACATGACATCTTTTGCCAAATAGAAGACTTCTAGAAATCTAACCGACAGAATGATCTAATTTTGGCTATCAACATATAAATATATCAAATAAAATAACATGTGTAGGAAAAGTATTTATTTATTTTCTATTTATCTTTCACAAAAAGTAAGCATGTGCATCTACAAAATAATGCTGAACATTTTGCATCATGGATACCGTTAGGATGTCTAAAGCATTATGTATGTCAAACCAGACAAAGTCATTGATATCAAGAAGCATATACAAAAACCAATTAAAATGAGAAGGATTAGATTATTTAGTCACCGAACTTATTAAAGGGGATAAATTCTTTTTTGCTTTCCTATCCCCATTATAGGAAGATCACATAAACAACATGTTGGTCCTGCTTCGCTATATCCTTCATCATTATTTGGATCATAAAATATGATACATCTAATACGCACGCCTGATATTATATTGCATCAAAACTACAGGCTACCTCACAAGGTTTTTATTAATATAATAACATTAAGAAGAGACATATGATCATGAATATAGTACTTTAAAAATAGTATAATAATCATATGTCCTTGAATTAAAGATTACTAAGGATCTTACACGCACATGTCATATCTTATTTATCACAATATTTGTGGTAGTTATATAACAATGCCATTATGTATAGTGAACACCTAAAATCTTAAATTTAGTTCCTATCTACCCAACTAGGTAGGGTCACTTTGATTCATATGAGAAGTGACATATTCATCCCTTTGGTTCAAACGAACATAGAGTAGATTAAATGGATGAAAATTCCTCTAATACCAATTATATAGGAAAAATACATGAATTATACAATCCTACCACAACTATTTTTAAAACTTCCTTCAAATAAGAATGAGATCAAGGTCTTTACTAGCACAATAATATTTGAACTCTGGGTTTGATTTGGCCATGTTTCTTATTGATTTTGAAATCCGGCGAACTAAAGTGGTACTAAAGAAGATGCCCTCGCTACAACATGCATAATCAGCAGGTAAATGGATAACCCATATAAATTTATATATCATCAAAGACAAAACTATGGAGAGATCTATTGGGTTGAATTTCCAAAATGCCACCGATCACGAACAGTATAAGTGATAGTTCCAAATTTACTTTAAAACTTCAATTAATATATTCACGTTATTTCAATTTATAAAATTCTAGCCCGTGCATCGAGCGGGCCACTCTACTAGTTTAAGAAAATAGGAAAATAAGTAAGTTGTCATTGTTGCAAGCAATAAAAATTGCTCTTTAAATATGTATGATTTATTAGTGTGGAGAAAAGAAGCTTTATACGATCTTGTGATGTGGAAGAAATAAAAGCAACAGACTGCATAATAAACGTCCATATCACAAGTGGCAATATAAAGTGACGTTTTTTTGCATTAAGATTTCGTGCATCCAACCATAAAAGCACATGACAACCTCTGCTTCTCTCTGCGAAGGGCCTATCTTTTATCCTTTTCTTATACTTTATACAAGAGTCATGGTGATTTTCACCTTTTCTTTTTATATTTTATCCTTTGACAAGCATAATGTGTTGGAAAGATCCTGATATATATAGCTAATTGGACGTGAGTTTTCATGAACTATTACTGTTGACATTACCCTTGAGGTAAAAGGTTGGGAGGCAAAACTATAAGCCTCTATCTTTCTCTGTGTCCGATTAAAACTTCATACCCATAAGTATTGCGTGAGTGTTGGCAATTGTGAAAGACTAAATGATAGTTGAGTATGTGGACTTGCTGAAAATCTCTTATATTGACTCTTTCTGATGTTGTGATAATTTGCAATTGCTTCAATGACTGAGATTATAGTTTGTTAGTTTTCAATGAAGTTTTTGATTCATACTTGAAATTGTGAATGAATTGTTACTTTAGCATAAGAAATCATATGACAGTATATATATGTTGCTGTTATAAGAATGATCATGATGCCTTCATGTCCGTATTTTGTTTTATCGACACCTCTATCTCTAAACATGTGGACATATTTTTCGATATCGGCTTCCGCTTGAGGACAAGCGAGGTCTAAGTTTGGGGGAGTTGATACGTCTATTTTGCATCATGCTTTTATATCAATATTTATTGCATTATGGACTGTTATTACACATAATGTCACAATACTTATGCCTATTCTCTCTTATTTTACAGGGTTTACATGAAGAGGGAGAATGCCGGCAGCTGGAATTCTGGGCTGGAAAAGGAGCAAATATTAGAGACCTATTCTGCACAACTCGAAAAGTCCTGAAACTTCATGGGAGCATGTTTTGGAATATATAAAAAATACTGGCGAAAGAATTAACCAGAGGGAGCCCACACCCTGGCCACGAGGGTGGGGGGCGCGCCCCCTGTCTCGTGGGCCCCCTGGCAGGCCTCTGGTGCCCATCTTCTGCTATATGAAGTCTTTCGTCCGAGAAAAAAATCGTAAGCAAGCTCACGGGACGAAACTCTGCCACCACGAGGCGGAACCTTGGCAGAACCAATCTAGGGCTCCGGCGGAGCTGTTCTGCCGGGGAAACATCCCTCTGGGAGGGGGAAATCATCACCATCGTCATCACCATCGATCCTCTCATCGGGAGGGGGCCAATCTCCATCAACATCTTCACCAGCACCATCTCATCTCAAACCCTAGTTCATCTCTTGTATCCAATCTTTGTCTCAAAACCTTAGATTGGTACCTGTGGGTTACTAGTAGTGTTGATTACTCCTTGTAGTTGATGCTAGTTGGTTTATTCGGTGGAAGATCATATGTTCAGATCCTTTATGCATATTAATACCCCTCTGATTATGAACATGAATATGATTTGTGAGTAGTTACGTTTGTTCCTGAGGACATGGGAGAAGTCTTGCTATAAGTAGTCATGTGAATTTGGTATTCGTTCGATATTTTGATGAGATGTATGTTGTCTCTCCTCTAGTGGTGTCATGTGAACGTCGACTACATGACACTTCACCATTGTTTGGGCCTAGGGGAAGGCATTGGGAAGTAATAAGTAGATGATGGGTTGCTAGAGTGACAGAAGCTTAAACCCTAGTTTATGAGTTGCTTCGTAAGGGGCTGATTTGGATCCATATGTTTCATGCTATGGTTAGGTTTACCTTAATACTTATTTTGTAGTTGCGGATGCTTGCAAGAGGGGTTAATCATAAGTGGGATGCTTGTCCAAGGAAGGGCAGTACCCAAGCACCGATCCACCCACATATGAAATTATCAAAGTACCGAATGCGAATCATACGAATGTGATGAAAACTAGCTTGACGATATTTCCCATGTGTCTTCGGGAGCGTTTTCCTTTATATAAGAGTTTTTCCAGGCTTGTCCTTTGCTACAAAAAGGATTGGGCCATCTTGCTGCACCTTATTTACTTTTATTACTTGTTACCCGTTACAAATTCTCTTATCACAAAACTATCTGTTACCGATAATTTCAGTGCTTGCAGAGAATACCTTACTGAAAACTGCTTATCATTTCCTTCTGCTCCTCGTTGGGTTCAACACTCTTACTTATTGAAAGGATTATGATAGATCCCCTATACTTGTGGGTCATCACTTCGTTAGGCACATCTTCAAAGACTGTGGCCACTCTTGATCAACCCACTCCCAGTAAGAACACTTCTGTTCATCCTATAATATTTAAAAGTAGATCAATAACAATTGTAGGGGAAATGAGTTTATAGCAACATAGAAAATCACCAATGCTTATTTTGAAAAACTAAAGAAACATGTTAATTATGACATATCTTCTCAAAAAGATCAATGTGCAAATGAAATAATTGGTACTGAGACAACAACCAAATTCTGGAACATCCGAAGCTATAATTAACTACAACGACGCTACAAGTTCTTACTCATGTACAATAAATGAAAAATTGAACATTTTATGAGGAAGGTAAATATAACTGCAACAACATAGCGACAGTGTTTGGATGACAGCAAATTGATACTAACAGGTGTGTACATGCACAAATTTAGTAACATAGAACTAATAGCACTAAGGCCGTCCACTATGTATGCTAAAACTGGGGTAAAGACAATTGTTCCTACATCTCGCACCGGTGCCCTGCACTGGCGAGCCGATGCAGCGGAAAAAAATCAGGGACCCGGACTCCGGAGCACGTAGTTGCTCCGATGCCCAGTTCCTTCATGGCATAAAGATTTAGTATTTTACTGCTTGGCTGCTCGGATGTGTGGACCAAAGTTGGCTGCACAAACTGCTGAAGTGGTGCCAAATAATTTTCTAATGGCACCGTCGATGAGATGGCAACAATTTAAGATACTAGGTACAAACTGTGACACTGTCTTAGGATGCGTTTGGTTGAAGGTGCGGTATGAATGGGTTGGGACCGTGACAATGTCTGAATCACATCTAACAAATAATTTGTAACAACCAAAGGGGGTCTAACCTTCTCTGCACATGCCAGAAACTTCCTCCCACTGTCCACAGAATCAAAGGCAACTAGCTTCACGCATGGAGATTGATGGTGACAACGAGCAGATAGATCTTCAGCCACCCCGCTCCATTCGTTGCCACTGATGGTCTTAGGGAGCTACAAGAGGAAGAAACGACTCAAATCGACCTCTGGGTAAAAATCCTTCATTCCTAGTCATAGCCCGAGAGAGAGAAGAGAGGCATACCCGGGTGGTGAAGGAGTAGTCGCTGGAGGAGGAACCGCTGGAGATGTCTTTGAAGAAGACCATGGCGACCCCGACAGTAGGATGCGAGACGGCAAGAGCGAGGAAGCGGCTATAGCTTAGCAAGGAAGGAAGGAAGGAGGAAACAGGGAAAATGTGACTTGTGGTTGGGGAGAAAAGGGGTGGCGAAGGGGGAAGGAGGGCGGGGGTAGATATTTTGGCGGTAGGCCAAAATTTTGGAAATGTGGAGGGAAACTTTGCATGCGGTGCTGCCGGACTATTCAATTTGAACGATTGTGTGCATTGCAAACAATTCTTCTGCTTTACGCGCATGGGATGAGTTTGATAATTCAAATTTTGGTCTCAAGGCATGGGCACATTCACTTTGAACGCGCGCGGTGCCGCCGGACCATTCACTTTGAACGATTGTGTGCATCGCAAACAATTCTTCTGCTTTACGCGCATGTGATGAGTTTGATAATTCAAATTTTGGTGGAAATTTCCTCGGGTACGTCATTGCATAATTTAACACCGCTTGCTAATTTGGGCACATAAAAGAGCGTACAGCAGACAGACCACACTTACTGAATCAAGCAATTTTAGTAATTACACAGAGCCAGTTGACCTAAACATTGCTCTAACAAAAGGCTAGCATTAAAAACAAAGCCTAAGTACGCAAAATTAAAAATCCGCCGCCGCGCCGGCCTATGCATCGCCGGTGTGATATGAGACATCGATGACTTGTCCTGGCGACATGCAGCCGTTGGTGGACTCCGCATCCCCCTGCTGGAGTCGACCGCGTCCTCGTCCTCGTCCTCGGCGCCGCCCTCAAGGTTGTAGTACTTGTAGTAGTGGTTGCGCCAGAGCTCGCGTTGGTACTCCACCGCCGATTCCACGATGGACAAACTCTTCTCTACCTCGACCTCGGCCACGCATAACTCCTCCTCCCGGCGCTCCTCGATCTCCGCCGCCTCCTGCATCTCCAGCTCCCGCTCGGCGACCTCATGAGGAAGCAGGTGCTCCATGGCCATCGCCGCCTTTTCAGACGTGGGTTACATGCTGGAGTCCGAGGTGGCCTGGAATATCTTGGCGTGTGCATCCTCGATCTTGCCGTGGATGGCCTCGACCCGGGCTAGGGCGACATCAGCGGCATGAACGGCAACTCGAGTGCTCTCGGCGTTTGCAGCTGCCATCGCAGCAGCAGCTGCAGCCGTCTCGGCTGCTGCAGCTGCCTTGTCGGCTGCCGCAGACACCCTCTCGACGGAAGCGGCCACGCTCAATGCGGATGCGGCGGCACTCTCGGCGTAGGCGGCCACGCTCTCGGCGCAGGCGGCGGCGCTCGGGGGGACGCGGCCATCGTACGGGCCTTCACGAAGCGTTTCCACCGCGTCATCTTTGCAAGAAGGGGGTGCGGGAATGGGGATCGGGATTCGTGGATTCGGGGGTTGCCGGCAGTAGAGCAGACGAGCCGGCGAAGCTTAAGGAGGGAGACTTAAATAGACCCAGATATTTTCATCGCAAACGGTTTCTAGAAAACAACTGTGTGTGATGTTGTAGATATTTTTTATTAGCTGTGAAAGACGAATTTGAAATAAAGTGCCAACTGATGTTGTTTTAAATGAACGAGAAATTTTGTAGTACTAATACAACTGTCATGTCAAATTCTGGAAAATTTCAAGGGTCATTTGACCTTCTAAGACATTTAAGTGATTTTCTAGCCATTTAATGACCGTGATTGAAATTTGAACTACATGTACATGCAACAGCTAACCATAACGGTTTGAAAACTCATATTTCGTGTACTTGTGTGCGATTTAATTCCATGTGCAGTAAATTGGAAGGAATTTTCAAACATATTGGTCTAACGGCTATGACACAATTAAGCATGGAGTGACATGGCATTTTAATTCCAAAAAATAAAAAAATAAGAAACACATGAAACCTTGGTTGATGTAATGTCATGCCAGCAAGATGATGTGGTAAAAAATTGACATGTTTGACCAAAGTTTGGACACACACCCCTCACAAACCGGAGCAACTCACTAGAAGGCTCGTGGTTCCGAGAGGGAACAATGCATGTTTGATGACGAACGGGAGATAGCTTCCTCTTACGACCTTCAATTTTTTTCTACGTCTAACGTGCACTACTACAACTGTAATGTGAAATTTTTGAAATTTCTAGGGGTCATTTGATCTTTTGAAGACATTTAAGTGATTTTCTAGCCATTTAGTGACCGTAATTCAAATTTGAACTACATCTACATGCAACGCCTAACCAAAACGGTTTGAAAAATCATATTTGTGTACTTGTGTGCGAGTTAATTCCATGTGCAGTAAACTAGAAGGAATTTTCAAACATATTTGTATCACGACATGGACACATATGCATGAATACGTATGCATGGAGTGACATGGCATTTTAATTCCAAAAAAGAAATCAGAAACACATGAAACCTTGGTTGGTGTAATGTCATGCCACCAAGATGACGTGGTAAAGAAATTGGCATGTTTGAAGAAAGTTTGGACACACACCCCTCACAAACCGGAGCAACTCGCTAGAAGGTTCGTGGTTCCGAGAGGGAACAATGCATGTTTGATGACGAATGGGATATAGCTTCCTCTTATGGCCTTCAAATTTTTTCTACGTCTAACGTGCACTACTACAACTGTAATGTGAAATTTTGGAAAATTCTAGGGGTCATTTGACCTTTTAAAGACATTTAAGTGATTTTCTAACCATTTAATGACCGTAATTCAAATTTGAACTACATCCACATGCAACACCTAACCGAAACGGTTTGAAAAATCATATATGTGTACTTGTGTGCGAGTTAATTCCATGTGCAGTAAATTATAAGGAAATTTCAAACATATTGGTGTCAAGGCATGGGCACATGCATACGTATGCATGGAGTGACATGGCATTTTAATTCAAGAAAATAGAAAAATGATCAGAAACACATGAAACCTTGGTTGATGTAATGTCATGCCACCAAGATGATGTGGTAAAGAAATTGGCATGTTTGACGAACGTTTGGACACACACCCCTCACAAAACGGAGCAACTCGCTAGAAGGTCCGTGGTTCCGAGAGGTAACAATGCATGTTTGATGACGAACGGGAGATAGATTCCTTTTACAGCCTTCAAATTTTTCCTATGTTTAACGTGCACTAATACAACTGTCATATGAAAATTTGGTAAATTTCAGGGGTCATTTGACCTTTTAAAGACATTTAAGTGATTTTCTAACCATTTAATGACCGTAATTCAAATTTGAACTACATCTACATGCAACGCCTAACCATAACAGTTTGAAAAATCATTTTTTTGTGTACTTGTGCGCGAGTTAATTCCATGTGCAATAAATTAGAAGGAATTTCCAAACATATTGGTGTCAAGGCATGGGCACATGCATGGAGTGCATGCCATGATATTTTATTTCCAAAAAATTAAAAAATGATCAGAAAAACATGAAACCTTGCTTGATTCAATGTCATCCACCAAGATGATGTGGTAAAGAAATTGGCATGTTTGACGAAAGTTTGGACACACAACCCCTCACAAACCGAAGCAACTCGCTAGAAGGTTCGTGGTTCCGAGAGGGAACAATGCATGTTTGATGACGAACGGGAGATAGCTACCTCTTACGGCCTTCAAATTTTTTCTACGTCTAACGTGCACTACTACAACTGTAATGTGAAATTTTGGAAAATTCTAGAGGTCATTTGACCTTTTAAAGACATTTAAGTGATTTTCTAACCATTTAATGGCCGTAATTCAAATTTGAACTACATCTACATGCAACACCTAACCAAAACGGTTTGAAAAATCATATCTGTGTACTTGTGTGCAAGTTAATTCCATGTGCAGTAAATTAGAAGGAATTTTCAAACATATTGGTCTCACGACATGGACACATGCATACGTATGCATGGAGTGACATGGCATTTTAATTCAAAAATAATAGAAAAATGATCAGAAACACATGAAACCTTGGTTGATGTAATTTCATGCCACCAAGATGATGTGGTAAAGAAATTGGCATGTTTGACGAACGTTTGGACACACGCCCCTCACAAACCGAAGCAACTCGCTAGAAGGTTCGTGGTTCCGAGAGGGAACAGTGCATGTTTGATGATGAACGGGAGATAGCTTCCTCTTACGGCCTTCAAAATTTTCCTACGTTTAACATGCAACTGTCATGTGAAAATTTGGTAAATTTCAGGGGTCATTTGACCTTCTAAAGACATTTAAGTGATTTTCTAACCATTTAATGACCATAATTCAAATTTGAACTACATCTACATGCAACGCCTAACCAAAACGGTTTGAAAAATCATATTTTTGTGTAATTGTGTGCGAATTAATTCCATGTGCAGTAAATTATAAGGAAATTTCAAACATATTGGTGTCAAGGCATGGGCACATGCATGGAGTGCATGCCATGGCATTTTAATTCCAAAAAAATTAAAAAATGATCAGAAAAACATGAAACCTTGCTTGATTTAATGTCATGCCACCAAGATGATGTGGTAAAAAAATTGGCCTGTTTGATGAAAGTTTGGACACACACCCTTCACAAACCGGAGCAACTCACTAGAAGGTTCGTGGTTCCGAGAGGGAACAATGCATGTTTGCTAATGGACGGGAGATAGCTTCCTCTTACGGCCTTCAATTTTTTCCTATGTTTAATGTGCACTAATACAACTGTCATGTGAAAATTTGGAAATTTTCAGGGGTCATTTGACCTTTTAAAGACATTTAAGTGATTTTCTAACCATTTAATGACCGTAATTCAAATTTGAACTACATCTACATGCAACGCCTAACCAAAACGGTTTGAAAAATCATATTTTTGTGTACTTGTGTGCGAGTTAAAAAATCATCAGACGATGTAAATATCTGGTGTTCAAAAAAGAAAATGTAAAGATCTGGCAAGACAACCGGCCCCCACACGATTGGCAGTCTATCTCGCGGCTCGAGGTTTGGTAGGTGAATGGCGGGGATCATTAACCAGACACGGTTCTGCATTGGAAACCGTCAACTATTATGTTCACACACGGATTTTGGCTATTATGTTCACACACGGATTTTGCCGTGGGAATCGTGTGTAATTCAAACTACAATACTTATAAATTCCGGCGACCGGCGTTTGTACTGTCCCCGTCGATCTATATTCCGGCCGCCAATAAATACTACCTTGCTCACGTCGTCCCGCCTGCATTCTCATCTACATCGTCCCCTTGCTCGCCCTCTCTCTCTCTTAAATCTCTGCCATGGCGCCGCCGATCTGCCCACGCGCTGACGAGGAGTCGCCGACCCCCGAGGACGCTCACTCGATTAGCAGCGACGAGGACCCCTATGCGCCGCCTGATGAGGTTGCACCGGACCCCCCAACTTTGGATTGGTTTTGGGGCCAGTACAATCTTTGTCTATGGAAGTCGCTACCGCCGGCTGAGAAAGTCAGGCAAATGGCGTTCAAGAAGGAGATAGCGGAGGAGAAAGCTAGGCGGCCTGTGAAGCCCGTGATGCCGCCTGGAAAAAGGAGGCGGCGGAGCTTTGGGTGCGGGCGTGTCATCGTGCCGAGGAGGTGTACGAAGACGGGTACTTCGCGAGGAAGGTCATAGGCGCTGGGCGCCTCGTCGCTGCGTGGAGGTGGGTCGATAAGCTCGAGCGTGCCACCGACGAGGAGCTCCGGTGGGCGCCCAACAAAATGGCAAGATCGGCCGTGCGCGTCCGCCAGCAAGAGGTAGATCGGTACGTCAAGCGCTACGAGGCAGAGGAGTAGGAGTACTACCTCTGCACTGGGAAGATGCCGCGCACCAGGGAGCTGCTGGCGAGGGGCTGCCGGAATACTGGCCCCAGGAGGGATTATTAGTTTTAGTATTGATCGTTTTCAATTTTATGCATTGTACCTAGTAGTTAAGTATCATCACGTATATGTGATGATATTATATATATATATATATATATATTCTGTGATGATCTAATGAACAATTAATATACATATATATTATGAATTCCATTTTCTATCTGTTTTTAATACTAATTTGAATCTAGCTGTTATCATCCACATATACAGAATGGAAAGCATATACACACACATTGAAACAGAACATATAAGAATGGAAAACAGAGTACACACATTGAAACAGAGCAATAAATAGAGCAATACTACGATTGCTGTGAATACATAGCTATCCACGTCGAAACGACTTTTCAAAATAAAACGCGTCAATGAGATCATGACCAGCAGCCCTTACCTAGGGTAGCTCTTGGCTCTTCCTGAACTCATGCAGGAGTTCGTCCAAGCGGTCGACACGCTCGCGGTACATCTGGAGCACGATCTCGAGCTCCAAGTTGGCTATTTCATTGGAGATCACCAGCTCGAGGATGCGACGGCCATGTTCTTCTACTGCGCCCAGGTGGACACTTGGGCCAAGGAGGCGGTCGAGCCTACGGACCAGCGCATTGGCATCCAACGGACCGCGAACAAGGAGAACGACGGCACCGATGCGAACGGCGCGGCGGGCGTTCGGTGCAAGTACGGCACGGCCGGCCTCTGGTGCAAGTACGACGCTGAGGGCCTCTGCCCACTCCTGGAGAGGAATGGGGGTACTGACGGGACGTGTACCCAGCTGCGACGCCGTGTCGACAGCAGGCGAGCGCCGCTTGATCCGCTCTTGCTGTGCGGCGTGCCGCGCTTCTCGCTCTGCGGCGCTCCGACGATCTCACCGTGCGGTGAGCCGCAGCCTATCGGCGCGGACGCGCCTAGCTTGCTCTGCGACGCGCCATCGATCATGTTGTTCGGCGAGCTGCAGCTTGTCGGTGCTGACATGCCTATCTTGATCCGCGGCGCTCAAGCGCCATGCGCCAAAGGTCTGCTCAACCCTAGCGATGACGCGCATCACGGCATCGTCCATCGCGTTGCCGGGGAGCGCCTCGGCCTCGACGGGCCGTGGCGCCTGCTCGTTTTCCTTGTTGACGAGGTTGATGGCAAAGGAGACGCTTTGGTGGGTTGGCATGCTTGGAAAAGATGGATGTGCTACAGGCTGCGCTTGTCGCCTCCGTGCATCACGCGCCCCCTATGTGCAATATAGCAGGGTGGCGGGAAACAGGTGAGGAAATGGCAGGAAACGGTGGCATGTTCATAAAACGCCATCATTTAATGGAAACTTAGCATCGAGCTAGCACAAGAAGTAGATGATGATCAGATGAACACGGACCACACTAGGGAACCCGTCGGTGATGAATTCATCAATCCCAAACGGTTGAATACTAGCAAGCGTTTTCCCACAACACACATGGCCTACTCCATCACAAATAGGTCGGATGGATCAACTGTATGCCACGTATCGCACATTGTCAAAAAGTAATGCGGTAGACCTTCTTTAACATGTGTTAAAAATAAAAAAATAAAAAACAAGGACCTCGAGGTTAAATTAGCTGAGGGAATGGGGCATTTCGGTCATTTTACCGAAATGACCCATCCCATCACCTAATTTAACATTGACACAACTTCCCATCCAGTCACCCATCCGATGGCTGCTCCAGCCTGAGCACACTTAACTTGATAGTTTTCTTACATGAGCTACTGGTGGAACAACTAGTCCTTGTTGATAGGAATGCCTCTTCACATCCTTATGGCATATCCGGATGACCGCCCGTCCCACAATGGCCAATAGATGTTGTGTAGACAGAGCATATCTCATACGTCTTATTAGAAGCAATCGTCTGCATTATTATCGGTCTTGGCACACATTTCTGATTACAGATCTGTTTGCCGCGTATCACACACATCTTGTTATATTGAACCATTTATGTTCTCTTGCCTAATCACAAACAGTTCATCCGAGTGAACCATATGCTGTACATCGCACACACCTTGATCGGACTCACCGTTTCTTTTGTGTTGCCTAATCACAACCAGTTCATCCGAGTGAACTGTATGCTGTGTATCGCACACGCCTTCATCTGGCTGCCCATTTCTTTTGTTCCTCCTCATCGCAAACAGTTATGAACTGAACCGTATGCCCTTCATCGCACACGCAACTAAAACCTGAACCGTGTTTGATGCATCCGTCATCGCAAGCGTTTTACACATTTCTGACGGTTTTCATATAGCACCGTTTGCGATTATTGCATCGCACACAGTTTCTCGAAGGGTCTCTGATCGTAGTGTCGCGTTAGCAGCATCCTGCAGTAGTGCAACCTACTCTAGGGGCTTCGACGTCACCATGCCGACCTGCTCTGTCACCTCGGCAGGACCGGGGGCTTCACCTTGCCACGTCGCTCGTGCTGTGTCGCCACTTCAGAGTGTCGAGCTCCTTGCTCAGTCACCTCGGGATGGGCTTGGGGGCTGGGACCTCGATCAAGCCGAGGACCACGCACCATGTCAGATCTATCGAAGTTCGATAGGCATCCTCATCCCGCCACAAGCCCAAACCACGTCATCGACACCGAGCACATTAACCAGCTAAGTCGCTTTCATGCTAAAAGAATCAATTTCAAAATTTTCAAGCTCGATCAGGCATTATATTTGTGTTAAACAAAAAAGTTGTTTGTCAAAAATGTTGTTTTAAAACACTTTCTTTACCCAAGTTAAGTTGGGGCGCTTAAAATAATATGTATCATTTTAAGTGTTTTCTTCTTAGTCATTGCAAAGTTTTTGTCTACTACTCCTTTTTTTGGTACGAAGAACGGGCAACTAGCTGGAATGCCTTGCTTCTGTATGTGCCGCTCGAGTTTAGTTTGCTAAATTGGTCTGAGAAGCACTCTGTATGTGCCTTCGGGGCATGGAGGTTGAAGCCGAAGGCTGGCTAATTCAAAGCCTGGGCATCAGATGTATCATGTTAAAGCACGACGAAAGCACAAATTAATTTTAAGACCAACTTTGAATTGGCACCAAAAAACTTGATTTAATTCAGACGTAAAGTTTTTGCATGAGTTTTTTTTTGGTTTTACGAGCTTATGACACTTTTAACCTATTTGTATGTTTTTTCAGGAGGCACCTCTAGGTCGAGGTGTCCTACATTGTAATTCTGCTTGGTAAATATCTTTTCTGACCCGCGGTTCGGCATCTTTTTGGCCGAGCTGCACCTCGGTGATGGTGAGATGCAAAATGAGATTAGCTAAGTTCATGAGGAGATACGATCCTAGGGATCGGCCATGTGGCCAACCCAAGTCTCGGGGGGCTACTACATTGACAATTCAATGCAGAAAATTCAAGGTGCAATATGGTTTCTGAGGAGATTACGATCCTCGGGTTGGTCGGCCGCACCCAACCCGAGTCTTCGGGGCTACTACACATCGTGTTTCTGTTCCTAAAGTATGCCACCGAGCAAGTACTTGATCCTCATGCTGATTTCGTTAATCGACCTGAGTCTCGAGAGCTATTTGGATCAGCGGTTTGATGTTATCCTTCAGGTGCACCTCGGATTTTAGGCCAATGCATACCTTGAGGGCTACTAGCTATACATCTCGGCAGAGAATAAATTGCAATCGGCTTGGCGGTTTTTTTTCCTTGGAGGCCGGCAATCTACATCAGCAACTCAAGACCGAGGTGGTGCACCACTTCGGAGGCAGTCCCTCATTGGATCTTAGCTGAAAAAATAACAAGGCATTTGATAAAGGTTGAGGACTTATAGGGGCTCCTCGGATGCCCGACATGTGAACTCTTCGGATACACCTTGGAAATCCTCGAGATTGGAGATGAGAAGTGTTGGTGTCCTGGATTAGGGGGTACTTGCCACATCGGCCTCAGTGGGTCCTCGGCCCGGCCCTCAGTAGATCAACTGAAAGACAAACTAAAAGTTGCCCAGGCGGGTGAACAGGAGGCCAAAAGGCAACAGGCAGTAGGCGAACGTGTGTTGACGCGGGTCAGGGACGACAAGAACAAGCTGCAGGATTCCAACATCCAGATGGGTGAAGAGATAAAATATGTACGAGCCCAGCTGGCTGATGCCGTAAAGGAGAATAAGAGGCTACGAGGCGGCATATTCAGTATGCTTTCAAACCTACCCTCGTGAAATTCAGCGGAAAAATGAGCTGACAGATTTATGTCTGCAGGTATGCTGACTGGCTGTCCCGAAGAAGAGATGTCCGGACCTCAAGGCAATCTGCTCCAAGAGCTGTCCCAGGTGCACGAGCGAGCCCGGCAAGCAATGCGGAGCGTTGCCAAGGCTTTGTAGCCATCTGCCTCCCCTCCAGGAAGCATGGAGGAGCTTGTGAAGCTATTCCAAGGGGATTGGTGGCACTTTTGATTATGGAAGATTTCGGCCTGCCAAGAAGGTGCGCGAGAGGCTTGGGCCATGGTAAAAACACGGCACACCAAGCTTGATCCGAATCATATGGGCCGGGTCGGACCTCGGGGGTCAGATGGAAAAGAAATTCCCATTAGTCTGGTATATGACCAAGTAAAGATAGCCGCCAAGTTTTCCCAACAGGATTGTAAGCTAGATAGTCTATTAGACGGCGTAGAGGAAGAAGGTTTTGAGTCCAGAGTGACTATGTACTTCATTTGACAAATTTGTCCCTAGCCGAATTATAAAATGATTGTCATGGCAGACCTTTTCGCTTCGACCTCTGGACCCGAAGGTGCAGAGTGTTTCCGAATACCCGCTCGGTAATATAGACCGGGGTACGTGTGGAAACCAGGCGTAGGGGTCATAGTTGCTTGAACAGACAAGTTGTATCTAGCTAGCTATGTTATATTACATGTTGATTATAAGAAACATCTTCAGGGAGGATAGTTCTGTTAAGGGTTCCTTTCCCTGGGCGGAGATGCGTTTATATGCATGTCCGAACTGTGATTGAAAAATCGCAGTATACATAACATCTGGGGGTTCATAGTATGATGAAGGTAAAACGTCTTTAGTTCGCCGACCGAATATTCCCTTAAGAACGCTAGCTTATGGCTTCACCCAGTCTGAGGTACAAGTCCGGATGACCCGGCTGTAACAATCGTAGAGGTGCTCCCTTTGTGCCCTAGCCGAACAAACGGGAACGTAGGGCATAAGCACAGGAGCCAGGCAACCCAGCTTGGCAAAAACTTAAGTCATAACGATGCATATAATGGCGAAGAAAAGGTACATATGCGGAAGAGGACACATATGTGTTGAGCTTGATGCTCGGAAAATAATAATAAGCTTCTGTAAAAGAAGCCCCCAGGTATTATGAGTGTATACATTTAAGGATGTGCACATCATGGGTGTGCGGTTTGGCCGCAAAAGAGCTAAAGAGCTAGAGAAAAATTAAAAAGGGTAAAAATGGAAACAAAGGGAGAAGAAGACGAACAAAGAGTACGGCTCTAGGCATAGAATCTTCGGAGTCTTGCAGCATTCCACGGGTTCGGCTCTAGGCGATTGTCAGATGCATCACGCAGGTGGTACGCTCCTCCAGTGAGAACCTCATCTATGATGAAGGGACCCTCCCACTTGGGCTTGAGTTTGTCCTTTTTCTTTTCTGGCAAGTGTAGAACGAGTTCACCAACATTATAAGTCTTGGCCTGCACTTCTCTGCTTTGGTACCCGCGAGCCTGTTGTTGATAGAATGCAGAACAGGCTTTTGCAACGTCACGCTCCTCCTCTAGGGCATCTAGACTGTCCTGCCGATCAAGCTCGACCTCTCTCTCTTCGTACATGCGCACTCGAGGTGAGTCATGAATGATGTCGTAGGGAAAAACGGCCTCTGCGCCGTACACCATGAAGAATGGTGTGTATCCGGTAGTGCAATTGGGCGTGGTCCGCAGCCCCCAGAGTACGGAGTCGAGCTCCTCAACCCAGTGCTTGTCTGATTCCTTCAAAGACCGCACTAGTCTAGGCTTGATGCCGCTCATGATAAGACCATTAGCTCATTCAACTTGACCGTTTGTTTGTGGGTCATAGACGGAGGCGTAATCGAGCTTAATGCCCAGGTTAGCACACCAGGTTTTCACTTCATCGGCTGTAAAATTGGAGCCGTTATCGGTGATGATGCTGTGTGGGACACCATAACGGTGCACGACACCAGATATAAAGTCTATCACTGGTCCGGCTTCGGCCGTTTTAACTGGCTTGGCCTCTATCCACTTGGTGAACTTATCTACCATGACCAGTAGATATTTTTTCTTGTGGCTTCCTCCTTTAAGGGGTCTGACCATATCAAGACCCCAGTCCGCGAAAGGCCAAGTAAAGGGGATTGTTTGTAGAGCGGTAGGAGGCATATGGCTTTGATTAGCGAAAAGCTGGCATCCGACACAACGTTGGACAAGGTCGTGTGCATCTGCTCGGGCCGTCAGCCAAAAGAAACCTATACGGAAGGCTTTACTTACAAGGGCCCGAGCCGCGGCATGGTGACCGCCGAGACCAGCATGGATTTCAGCCAGGAGCTGCCGTCCCTCTTCTTCGGAGATACATCTTTGAAGGACTTCGGTAGCACTTTTCTTGTAGAGCTCTCCTTCATGGACCTTATAGGCTTTCAAACGCCGAACAATGCAGCGAGCCTCATTCTGATCCTCGAGGAGCTCTCGCCTATTAAGGTAGGCCAAGAAGGGTTCGGTCCATGGGGTAATTACTGCCATTATTAGATGGGCCGATGGTGTTATTTCGGTGGCTGAGCCGCCGATGATATCGGTATTTTGTTCAGAATCTGGGGGTATGATCGGATCCGGACTGGCATTGCTGCTCTCGTCCTGCCACACCACGGATGGCTTGAAGAGCCTTTCCAGAAAGATGTTAGGCGGGATGGGGTCACGCTTGGCGCCCATGCGAGCAAGGACATCCGCCGCTTGATTACTTTCTCGAGCCACATGATGAAACTCGAGTCCCTCGAACCGAGCTGATATTTTGAGTACGGCATTACGATAGGCCGCCATCTTTGGATCTTTGGCGTCGAAGTGTCCGTTTATTTGGGATATCGCGAGATTTGAATCCCCGCGCACCTCCAGGCGTTGTATGCCCATGGAGGCAGCCATCCGAAGACCGTGCAATAGGGCCTCGTATTCGGCTGCATTGTTGGAGTATGTGTATAATATTTGGAGTAAGTACTAGACCGTGTCTCCAGTGGGGGACATCAAGACGACGCCCGCTCCCAAACCGGCAAGCATTTTAGAGCCATCGAAGTGCATGACCCAGTTGGAATATGTACCGTATGTTGGGGAACGTAGTAATTTCAAAAAAATTCCTACGCACACGCAAGATCATGGTGATGCATAGCAACGAGAGGGGAGAGTGTCGTCTACGTACCCTCGTAGACCATAAGCGGAAGCGTTATGACAACGCGGTTGATGTAGTCGTACGTCTTCACGATCAACTGATCCTCAGTACCGAACGTACGGCACCTCCGCGTTCAGCACACGTTCAGCTCGGTGACGTCCCGCGAACTCACGATCCAGTAGAGCTTCGGGAAGAGCTTCGTCAGCACGACGGTGTGGTGACGGTGTTGATGAAGCTACTGACACAGGGCTTCGCCTAAGCACCGCTATGATATGACCGAGGTGGATTATGGTGGAGGGGGGCACCACACACGGTTAAGAGATCAATGATCAATTGTTGTGTCTCCAAGGGGTGCCCCCCTCCCCGTATATAAAGGATTGGAGGAGGGGGAGGGGGCCGGCCTCCTATGGTGCGCCCCATGAGGAGTCCTACTCCCACCGGGAGTAGGACTCCCCCCTTCCAAGTAGGAGTAGGAGAGGAGAAGGGAGAGAAGGAGAGAAGGAAAGGGGGGGGGGGCGCCCCCCTCCTTGTCCAATTCGGACTAGAGGGGGAGGGGGCGCGCGGCTGCCCTGGCCGCCCCTCCTCTTCTCCCACTAAGGCCCATTAGGCCCAATATACTCCCCGGGGGGTTCCGGTAACCCCCCGGTACTCCGGTATATCTCCGAAACCTCCCGAAACACTTACGGTGTCCGAACATAGTCGTCCAATGTACCGATCTTTATGTCTCGACCATTTAGAGACTCCTCATCATGTCCGTGATCATATTCGGGACTCTGAACTACCTTCGGTACATCAAAACACAAAAACTCATAATATCGATCGTCACAGAACTTTAAGCACGCGGACCCTACGGGTTTGAGAACTATGTAGACATGACCGAGACACGTCTCCGGTCAATAACCAATATCGGAACCTGGATGCTCATATTGGTTCCTACATATTCTACGAAGATCTTTATCGGTCAAACCGCATAACAACATACGCTGTTCCCTTTGTCATCGGTATGTTACTTGCCCGAGATTCGATCGTCGGTATCTCAATACCTAGTTCAATCTCGTTACTGACAAGTCTCTTTTCTCGTTCCGCAATGCAGCATCCCGTAACTAACTCATTAGTCACATTGCTTGCAAGGCTTATAGTGATGTGCATTATCGAGAGGGCCCAGAGATACCTCTTCGACAAATCCTATTCTCGACCTATGCCAACTCAACGAACACCATCGGAGACACCTGTAGAGCACCTTTATAATCACCTAGTTAAGTTGTGACATTTGGTAGCACACAAAGTGTTCTTCCGGTAATCGGGAGTTGCATAATCTCATAGTCATAGGAACATGTATAAGTCATGAAGAAAGCAATAGCAGTAAACTAAACGATCAAGTGCTAAGCTAACGGAATGGGTCATGTCAATCACATCATTCTCCTAATGATGTGATCCCGTTAATTAAATGACAACTCATGTCTATGGCTAGGAAACTCAACCATCTTTGATCAACGAGCTAGTCAAGTAGAGGCATACTAGTGACACTATGTTTGTCTATGTATTCACACATGTATTATGTTTCCGGTTAATACAATTCTAGCATGAATAATAAACATTTATCATGATATGAGGAAATAAATAATAACTTTATTAATGCCTCTAGGGCATATTTCCTTCAGTCTCCCACTTGCACTAGAGTCAATAATCTAGATTACATAGTAATGATTCTAGCACCCATGGAGTCTTGGTGCTGATCATGTTTTGCTCGTGGAAGAGGCTTAGTCAACGGGTCTGCAACATTCAGATCCGTATGTATCTTGCAAATATCTATGTCTCCCACCTGGACTTGATCCCGGATGGAATTGAAGCGTCTCTTGATGTGCTTGGTTCTCTTGTGAAATCTGGATTCCTTTACCAAGGCAATTGCACCAGTATTGTCACAAAAGATTTTCATTGGACCCGATGCACTAGGTATGACACGTAGATCGGGTATGAACTCCTTCATCCAGACTCCTTCATTTGCTGCTTCCGAAGCAGCTATGTACTCCGCTTCACACGTAGATCCCGCCACGACACTTTGTGTAGAACTGCTCCAACTAACAGCTCCACCGTTCAATATAAACACATATCCGGTTTGCGATTTAGAATCGTCTGGATCAGTGTCAAAGCTTGCATCGACGTAACCATTTATGACGAGCTCTTTGTCACCTCCATAAACGAGAAACATATTCTTAGTCCTTTTCAGGTATTTCAGGATGTTCTTGACCGCTGTCCAGTGATCCACTCCTGGATTACTTTGGTACCTCCCTTCTAAACTAATAGCAAGGCACACATCAGGTCTGGTACACAGCATTGCATACATGATAGAGCCTATGGCTGAAGCATAGGGAACACTTTTCATTTTCTCTCTATCTTCTGCAGTGGTTGGGCATTGAGTCTTACTCAACTTCACACCTTGTAACACAGGCAAGAACCCTTTCTTTGCTTGATCCATTTTGAACTTCTTTAAAACTGTATCAAGGTATGTGCTTTGTGAAAGTCCCATTAAGCGTCTTGATCTATTTCTATAGATCTTGATGCCCAATATATAAGCAGCTTCTCTGAGGTCTTTCATTGAAAAACTCTTATTCAAGTATCCTTTTATGCTATCCAGAAATTCTATATAATTTCCAATCAACAATATGTCATCCACATATAATATTAGAAATGCTACAAAGCTCCCACTCACTTTCTTGTAAATACAGGCTTCTCCAAAAGTCTGTATAAAACCATATGCTTTGATCACACTATCAAAACGTTTATTCCAACTCCGAGAGGCTTGCACCAGTCCATAAATGGATCGCTGGAGCTTTCACACTTTGTTAGCACCCTTTGGATCGACAAACCTTCTGGTTGCATCATATACAAATCTTCTTCCAGAAATCCATTCAGGAATGCAGTTTTGACATCCATTTGCCAAATTTCATAATCATAAAATGCGGCAATTGCTAACATGATTCGGACAGACTTAAGCATCGCTACGGGTGAGAAAGTCTCATCGTAGTCAACCCCTTGAACTTGTCGAAAACCTTTCGCAACAAGTCGAGCTTTGTAGACAGCAACATTACCGTCATCGTCAGTCTTCTTCTTGAAGATCCATTTATTCTCGATGGCTTGCCGATCATCGGGCAAGTCAACAAAAGTCCACACTTTGTTCTCATACATGGATCCCATCTTAGATTTCATGGCCTCAAGCCATTTTGCGGAATCTGGGCTCACCATTGAGGGAGTCCTGGATTAGGGGGTCCTCGGACAGCCGGATTATATACTTTGGCCGGACTGTTGGACTATGAAGATACAAGATTGAAGACTTCGTCCCGTGTCCGGGTGGGACTCTCCTTTGCATGGAAGGCAAGGTTGGCAATTCGGATATGTAGATCTCCTCCCTTGTAACCGACTCTGTGTAACCCTAGCCCCCTCCGGTGTCTATATAAACCGGAGGGTTTAGTCCGTAGGACAACAACAATCATAATCATAGGCTAGCTTCTAGGGTTTAGCCTCTATGATCTCGTGGTAGATCAACTCTTGTAATACTCATATCATCAAGATCAATCAAGCAGGAAGTAGGGTATTACCTCCATCGAGAGGGCCCGAACCTGGGTAAACATTGTGTCCCCCGCCTCCTGTTACCATTAGCCTTAGACGCACAGTTCGGGACCCCCTACCCGAGATCCACCGGTTTTGACACCGACATTGGTGCTTTCATTGAGAGTTCCACTGTGCCCTCACGATAAAGGCTTGATGGCTCCTTCGATCATCAGCAACGATGCGATTCGGGGTGAGGTTTTTCTCCCTGGACAGATCTTCGTATTCGGCGGCTTCGTACTAAGGGCCAACTCGCTTGGCCATCTGGAGCAGATCGATAGCTACGCCCCTGGCCATCAGGTCAGGTTTGGAAGCTTGAACTATACTGCCGACATCCGCGGAGACTTGATCTTCGACGGATTCGAGCCCATGTCAGGTACGCCGCACAGTCACGACGAACATGACTTAGCTCTGCCGTCGGACGGTGTTCGGGAGACCACACCTGCGGCTACTCCGGCCCTCAATCCGGAGCAGATCGTGCCATTCGAGGACGGGTGGATGGACCCCGCCACGGAGGCTGCACACTCAGCGACGGTAGAGCCGAATACTGATTCCACCTCCTATGAGACCTGTGTCATCGGGTCCTTGGATTCGTCCCCGGCCAGAGGCTCCGAACCGCTTGCGTCCGTGCCTATCGAATCTGATTGGGCACCGATCATGGAGTTTACCTCCGCGGATATCTTTCAGCACTCGCCCTTGGGCGACGTGCTAAATTCATTGAGGTCTCTCTCCTTGTCAGGAGACCCTTGGCCGAACTATGTCCGGCTTGAGTGGGAAGTGAACGACGAAGAAATTCGTTCCCCACCCACCACCCACTTAATAGCCACTGTCGACGACCTAACCGACTGTGATAGCCTGGTTTATTAGGGATGATAGACTACTCATATCAATAAGGAATTCCTTCTTTTCCGGAAGCCCATTCGGACAGAACTCCAAAGTTAAGCGTGTCATCTTGGAGTAGTTTCAGGATGGGTGACCGACCGGGAAGTTTCTCCCGGGTGCGCACGAGTGAGGACAAAGTGCGCAGAAAAGACTAGTATTGATCTGTGGGGCCAGTCTAGATCCTGCCAGGAGTAACGACCACCGGCGGGTGTGTCCGGGGCGTTACAAGTTGGTATCAGAGCCGATCCTCGCGGTTACACGGATGTTTGCGGATAGGTGCGCAGTCATGTTGTTCATGACGTTTGTGACCCGTCGTGGCACACGGCATGGCACTTGTACCGGACTGGATGCACAGATGTATGTGCCAAGAGGGAACGTTCCTGTGGCCCGACGAGGACGTCGGTTCCTCTGAGTGGGGGTGTATGTGATAGCCTGGCTTATTAGGGATGATAGACTACTCATATCAATAAGGAATTCCTTCTTTTCCGGAAGCCCATTCGGACAGAACTCCAAAGTTAAGCGTGCTCAGCTTGGAGTAGTTTCAGGATGGGTGACCGACCGGGAAGTTTCTCCCGGGTGCGCACGAGTGAGGACAAAGTGCGTAGAAAAGACTAGTATTGATCTGTGGGGCCAGTCTAGATCCTGCCAGGAGTAACGACCACCGGCGGGTGTGTCCGGGGCGTTACACCGACATCCTTGATTTTGGCTCCGAAGACATCGACGGTATGGATGACGATGCAGGAGAAGAACAGGAACCACCGCCCACAGGGCGCTGGACAGCCACCTCATCATATGATATATATATATATATATATATATATATATGGTGGACACCCCCAAATAAAGCGATGGCAATAAGGCAACGGAGGATAATCCCCCCGAGAAGCAATCTAAGCACCGGCGTCATCGGCGCCGCTCTAAGCCCCGCCATTGCAAAAGCAGCAATACCGGCACAAGAGACAATAACGCTGCGGATAGTGCCGAAGACGAAGACAACCCCCCCAGCTAGGCTTCGAGCGGGAGGATGGGCAAGCTAGCCCTAAGGAACAGGCGACAGACGGAGAATCAGAGGATGACAATTACATGCCCCTCTCTGAAGACGAGGTGAGCCTCGGCGACGAAGAATTCATCGTGCCTGAGGATCCCGTCGAGCAGGAGCGCTTCAAGCGCCGGCTTATAGCCACAAAAAAAAGCCTGAAGAAAAAGCAGCAGCAGCTTCAAGCTGATCAAAATCTGCTAGCGGATAGATGGACCGAAGTCCTGGCAGCCGAGGAATACGAACTCGAGCACCCAACCAAAAGTTACCCAAAGCGCAGGTTGCTACCCCAACTCGAGGAGGAAGCATTAAAACCTACAATACCAGCGCATGATGCGGCTGACCGGCCACCTCGTGGCCGAGACAAAGCGGTGTATCAGCCCGAAGTCCAGCCCGCACCCCGTCGCCAATCAAACAAAAACACCAAGGCCCGGGGCTACACACAGGACCTGCGAGACGTATTGGAAAACAAAGCAGGACATACAAGATCGATCTACGGATCACGGGGGCGCGCCCCAACGCGTGATGGCGACCATCACGCCGGATATACTAAAAGCAAATCCGGCCGGGCCGAATACAGCAGACAAGACTCGTATGAACTGCGTCGCGATATAGCCCGGCACAGAGGCGCCGCACACCCCCTATGCTTCACTGACAAAGTAATGGATCACGAATTCCCAGAAGGGTTTAAACCCGTGAACATTGAATCATATGATGGTACAACAGACCCCGCGGTATGGATTGAAGATTTCCTCCTCCACATCCACATGGCCCGCGGTGATGATCTACATGCCATCAAGTACCTCCCACTAAAACTCAAAGGGCCGGCTCGGCATTGGCTGAATAGCCTGCCAGCAAACTCCATTGGCAGTTGGGAGAACTTGGAAGACACATTCCTTGACAACTTCCAGGGCACTTATGTGCGACCACCGGACGCTGATGACTTGAGTCACATAACCCAACAGCCCGGGGAGTCAGCCAGGAAATTCTGGACTTAGTTCCTAACTAAAAAGAACCAAATTGTCGACTGTCCGGATGCCGAGGCCTTAGCGGCATTAAGCATAATATCCGCGATGAGTAGCTCGCCCGACACCTCGGCCAAGAGAAGCCGAAGTCCATGGCAGCCCTCACGACACTCATGACCCGCTTTTGTGCGGGCGAGGACAGCTAGCTGGCTCACAGCAACAACACATCAAGAAATCCTGGCAATTCAGATGCCAGAGATAGCAACGACAAGCCACGTCGCAACAGACACAAGCGTCGCAACAACGGTGACAACGCCGAAGACACGACAGTCAATGCCAGATTCAGTGGCTCTAAGTCCGGTCAGCGGAAAAAGCCGTTCAAAAGAAGCAATCCGGGCTCGTCCAGTTTGGACCGCATACTCGATCGCTCGTGTCAAATTCACGGCAACCGGATAAACCAGCCAACCACACCAATAGAGAATGCTGGGTGTTCAAACATGCCGGCAAGTTGAATGCCGAAAATAAGGAAAAGGGGCTGCATAGCGATGACGAGGAGGAGTCCCGGCCGCCGAACACAGGAGGACAGAAGAAATTTCCTCCCCAAGTGAAAACGGTGAACATGATATACGCAACCCATATTCCCAAGTGGGAACGGAAGCGTGCACTAAGGGACGTCTATGCGATGGAGCCAGTCGCCCCAAAGTTCAACCCATGGTCTTCTTGTCCGATCACATTCGATCGCAGGGACCACCCTACCAGTATCCGTCATGGCAGTTTTGCCGCATTGGTCTTTGACCCCATCATTGACGGATTTCACCTCACTCGAGTCCTTATGGACGGTGGCAGTAGCCTGAACCTGCTCTATCAGGATACATTGCGCAAAATGGGTATCGACCCCTCGAGGATAAAACCCACAAAAACCACCTTTAAAGGCATCATACCAGGTGTAGAGGCCTGTTGCACGGGCTCAATCACACTGGAAGTGGTCTTCGGATCTCCGGACAACTTCCGAAGCGAGGAGTTAATCTTCGATATCATCCCCTTCCGCAGTGGCTATCACGCACTGCTCGGACGAACCGTCACCAGATTCAATGCGGTACTGCATTATGCATACCTCAAGCTCAAAATGCCAGGACCTCGCGGGGTTATAACAGTTAATGGAAACACAGAGCGCTCGCTCCGTACGGAGGAGCACACTGCGGCACTCGCAGCAGAAGTACAAAGCAGCCTTCTGAGGCAAACCGCTAATTCGGGATAAAGCCCCCGGACACCTTCAAGCGAGTCCGGAGTACCCTGCAACAGGATCGTCCGGCACGTCCAAAGCTCGCCTAGCAATTCGGCCTCCGTCCTAGTCCCAGTCAAGCGGCGAAATTTGTGCCTTGCGTACATAATTACACACTCAAGATACCATGGACATAAGCGGAGGCACGGCTATGGCACGGCCCACAATGCGGCTCAACCGCCTCAGGACCCGTATAACTTTACCATTTTCTTCCTTTCAGGACCCTATTCTCCGGAAGCCCTTTCCGATAGCCTGATTATCAGACCCATCACGGGAAGGAAACACCAAGGAAGCAAGAAGCTTTGACGTACAAGGGAATCCCCAGGTGGTCTGTGATAATGATCGCTATACCTGTTTTACATACCCACACGCAAATTGCCCTTGGATAGGACATGTCAAATAGTCCTATTTTTGCTTATTGCACTACTTGTATACATACGCTTTGACGTATCATTTAAATAACAATGTACAGCGTTAGCTTATTATTGCATTTCTTCATCTTTTTTTCTTTGTCTGCTTATTTACGACAAATTGCACCCGTACATCCTGGTACGTCCAGTGCGCCAGGGGCTTCAGTGTACCCCATAACACGGCAAGAAAAGTTCGAACACTTTTGACAGTGCGGCACCCCGAACTTATAGCATTATATGCATCAGCTCCGAATCATGTCTAGGGTCAATAGTTGGGTTTGCCCGGCTCCCATGTTTTGGTACCTTACGTTCCGCTATATCGGCTAAGGTAGCACTGGGAGAACTACTGCGATTGTGTCCCGGTTCTTCCGGACGAGCACCTCAGTAGAGAAAGCCGAAAACTGACTGTCATGATGCGGCGAGAGCTGGTCACTGTTCGAGAGGTCTCAAATCCTTAAAGATTTTTTCCGCTTCGGGCGAGGAATAGGCCTTGTCCGATTTAGGCGTATATAGCGCCCCAAGTTCGGCCTTCCGAATACTAGGGGCTTCGCCAAAATATAAAATTGTAGACTTCTATGGCTAAGTGAGAGTGATAAAGTTGTATAGTCCAATTGCCTTGTTCGCTGCGCTAAACACCTCCTTAAAGGACCAATTTTTTTGGATAATGAGTGTTTAAGATTTATCCCCAACACCTCAGTACTAGTTACATGGGGGCAGAAGCCGACGACTGGCCAACTCTCAGATTTTATACACGGCCGCACATAAGGTAATATTTTAAATCGACACGCGTTATATAGCGCACATGAACTCGTTTTCATATTACAGGATCACATGAGTACATTCACTCAAATATTACATCCTTAGCACATTCCTCCGCCACAAGGCGGGCACCCTTCAGGACATTGTCATAATACTTTTCGGGGTGGAGATGCTCCTTGCCCTCCGGTGGCCCCTCCTTCACCAGTTTTTCGGCATCCATCTTCGCCCAGTGCACTTTCGCACGGACAAAGGCCCTGCGCGCACCCTCAATGCAGACGGACCGCTTTATGACTTCAAGCCGTGGGCAGGCATTCACAAGCCGCTTTACCAGGCCGAAGTAGCTGCCGAGCAGGGGCTCGCTAGGCCACATCCGCACTGTGAGACCCCTCATGGCCAGTTCGGCTGCCTTGTGAAGCTCGACCAGTTGCTTCAGCTGGTCGCTCAAGGGCATCGGATGTTCGGTCCTAGCATACTGAGACCAGAACAACTTTTCCGTCGAGCTCCCTTCCTCGGCCCGGTAGAACTCTGCGGCATCTGATACACTGCGCGGTAGATCTGCGAACGCTCCTGGAGAGCTCCGAATGAGGGTAAGTAAAAGGAAAGTCTCCTTCACATGCTTGCTTTGCATAATGAATGCCTTACCCGCCGCTATCTTCTTGACCGCCTGAATCTCCTGGAGGGCCTTTTGGGCTTCGGCCTTGGCATTTTGTGCATTCTCGAGGGCCTTCGCAAGCTCGGACCCCTGCGTCTTAGAGTCACGCTCCAAGGACTCGTATTTCTTGACGAAATCCTGGAGCTCTTGCTGAACCTCGCCGACTCGCGCCTCTTGCTTCTCGCGCTCGATGCGCTCCTTGGCCGCTCTGTCTTCGGCCTCGGACAGCGCCTTCTTCAGGGCCGCCACTTCGGTCGTGGCCCCTAGCAAAATTCATGATGATCCTATGATCTAAAAACCACCTTTTCTTTATCAATATATAGACGGGGTATCACTTACCTTTGTTCTCTTCGAGCTGCCTCTTGGCAAGGCTGAGCTCTTCCTCAGACCGCTCAAGGTCCTGCTTCAGTCCAGAGACCTCCGCAGTACGAGCGGCAGCAGCCAGCAGCGAAGCCTGCTTATTCACATAGACATATTCTGATTAGACTCCTGTGATTGTTATTTGATCCTCTGTTCGGCCTTTCTTTCCGAACACCAAACAGAGCATCAGGGGCTACTGTCTATGCTGTGACATTTTCTCATAATTTGATTGCTTACCTCAAAGCCTGTTAGGAGGCTGGCACAGGCTTCGGTCAATCCACTTTTGGCGGACCGAACCTTCTCGACCACCGCACTCATGATGGTGCGGTGCTCTTCATCAATGGAAGCGCTGCGAAGCACTTCCAGCAAGTTGTCCGATGCCTCTGGATAGACAAAGGCCATCGGCACAGACGGCCCGCCCCCCTTAGCGAGGGGTCGCCTGTCAGAATCCGGAACCACTGGAGGTTCCAGCGAAGTATCCGGCTGGGGGCCAAACTTGCTGCGGCCCCCGTCATCAGAACCCATAAGAGTCTTACCCCCCATGCGCCCGGCGTCTGGGATGTCGCCTTGGGGCGCCTCCAGAATTATCTCCCCGTGGTCTGGTATCCTCTGAGACAACACCTCGATGTCGTTCGTGAGCCGGGGGGAGGTGGCTGTCGGGAGTGAATCGCTGTTCATCGCCGACTGGCCCAAAGACCCGTCCGGAGAGGATACGTCGATGTGGGCTTTGGACGGACTGCACGATCATGTTTCACATGATAAGAAGCAATAAAACAAAACATACCAGAACTATTATAGTATCCGGATACTCACGACTTCGCTAGGGGATTGTCCCTGGGCAACCACTCCTCGTCGCTGTAAGCGGCTGTTGTGGAGTGGTCCGGAAGGAGGGTCCTTCCCTTCTTGGAACCTTCGGCCTCCCCAGATGGGGCGGCCTTCCTTTTCTTGTCCCCCCCGGTTGGGGGGGGGGAGAACTTTCCTCTTCCTCCTCCTCGTTTTCGTGGGAGGAGTGCGCCTTGGTGTTTTCGGATGATGAGTCCGATACAACCTTGCGCCGGAGACCCTTCCTGGTCCCCGCGGCCTTCTTCCTGGCCTTCTTCTCCGGTGCCTCGTAGAGCGCCGGAACCAGCATCTCCGTTAAGAGAGCCCTTGCTGGATCTTCGGGCAGTGGGGCAGGACAGTCGATCCGCTCTGCTGTCGCCACCCAGTCCTGTTAAAATGGCGTGGAGGCTCAGATCCCTCACACGATTATACTGGGGAAAGGAACATCTTGTGAGATATAAAGAGCTTACCGGATTGGTAGGGCGCTTTGGGCTGAGTCCGCGATCCTCGGTAAGGGGAGGAGGTACCTCGGCGGCCTTGAACAACACCTTCCAGACATCTTTGTGCGTCGTGTCAAAAAGCTCTCGCAGCGTCTGGTGCTTGGCCGGGTCGAACTCCCACATATTGAATGCCCGTCTTTGACACGGAAGGATCCGGCGGAAGAGCATGACTTGGACCACTTTGCAAGCTTGATTTTCTTGCTTATCATATTTTTGACACAGTTCTGGAGTCCGGTCAGCTCCACCGATGAACCCCAGGATAGGCCCTTCTCTTTCCAGGAGGTGAGCCGCATGGGGATGCCGGATCAAAATTCGGGGGCCGCCACCCAGTTGGTGTCGCACGGCTCGGTGATGAACCACCCCGATTGCCACCCCTTCACGGTCTCCACATAGGAGCCTTCGAGCCAGGTGACGTTGGGCATTTTGCCCACCATGGCGCCTATGCACTCCGCTTGCTGGCCAACCACCACCTTCGGTTTCACGTTGAAGGTCTTCAGCCATAGGCCGAAGTGGGGCTTGATGCAGAGGAAGGCCTCGCACATGACGATAAACACCGAGATGTTGAGGATGAAATTGGGGGCCAGATCATGGAAGTCCAGCCCATAGTAGAACATGAGCCCGCAGACAAATGGGTGGAGGGGAAATCCCAGCCCGCGGACGAAGTGGGTAAGGAATACAACCCTCTCATGGGGTTCTGGAGTAGGGACGATCTGCCCCGCGTCTGGGAGCCAGTGCGCGATGTCTGTGGCCAGGTATCAGGCTTCCCGGAGCTTCGTAATGTCCTCCTTCGTAACGGAGGAGACAATCCACTTGCCTCCCGCTCCGAACATGTTTGGAATGGCTTTGCGGAGAAGATGAGAACTTGGGCGCTGGAGCTCGAGTGCGCGAGAATGGATGGGCAGGGGAAGAAGAAGGCGTGGGTGAAAAAGAGGAGTCCTTGTCCCTTTATAAAGGCGGTAGAAACTGTGCGCCTCCCCACTTGCCCCGTGAAATCGCTTATTCCCCAAGCGCCGCAATTGATGGCACGGTTGGGTTACCCATACCCGTATTGATGAGAATCCCGTGATAAGGGGACACGATCTCTGCTTCGACAAGACGTGCCAAGGAAACCACCTTGCAACATGTGCAACAGCTGGTTGAGGAAAACGGTTCAAATAAAGACCGGGTCATGATGTCACGTTATTAAAAGTTATCAGCAGATTGGATTTGTGGAATATTGCACTCTCTACGGTGGTATGTGGAATTTGATTTGCAGAGCCGGACATGATCCTTGTGTTCAAAATCTTCTATGGAGTATTTGGAGAAGGAACCCACCTTGCAATGCCGAAGACAATCTGCGCGCCGGACTCATCGTCATTGAAGCCTGGTTCAGGGGCTACTGAGGGAGTCCTGGATTAGGGGGTCCTCAGACAACCGGACTATATACTTTGGCCGGACTATTGGACTATGAAGATACAAGATTGAAGACTTCATCCCGTGTCCGGGTGGGACTCTCCTTTGCGTGGAAGGCAAGGTTGGCAATTCGGATATGTAGATCTCCTCCCTTGTAACCGACTTTGTGTAACCCTAGCCCCCTCCGGTGTCTATATAAACCGGAGGGTTTAGTCCGTAGGACAACAACAATCATAATCATAGGCTAGCTTCTAGGGTTTAGCCTCTATGATCTCGTGGTAGATCAACTCTTGTAATACTCATATCATCAAGATCAATCAAGCAGGAAGTAGGGTATTACCTCCATCGAGAGGGCCCGAACCTGGGTAAACATTGTGTCCCCGCCTCCTGTTACCATTAGCCTTAGACGCACAGTTCGGGACCCCCTACCCGAGATCCGCCGGTTTTGACACCGGCAACCATCGCTTCTTCATAGTTCGTAGGTTCACCATGGTCCAGTAACATGACTTCCAGAACAGGATTACCGTACCACTCTGGTGCGGATCTTACTATGGTTGACCTACGAGGTTCGGTAGTAACTTGATCTGAAGTTTCATGATCATCATCATTAGCTTCCTCACTAATTGGTGTAGGTGTCTGTCGGTGTACAAAAGTAGGGGCACACCTTTGTACCCCTTTACTTGTGCACAGGCAGTCGGAGCCGCGCCCACGGCCACACTAAGCAGAGCAGGGGAGGGAACCGGAGAGAAGCCGAAGCACAAGATGCCCAAGACAACGCCAAGGCTAAGAACACAAAGAAGCAGAGTGGTGGAGCAGGTTCCCCCGGCAAGACCCTTGCCAAGGGCAGCCTCAGCAGCCCCGGCAAGACCCTTGCCGGGGCAGCACGCCCAAACACCAACAGAGCGAGCCGCCCTTGAGCCCACAGGTTCCAACCCAACTGAGTACGATTGGCCCAGGACTCGGGAGGCACCTCTATGGTGGCATGCAGATCTTCGTCAAGACCATAGATATATGAGATCAGATGAGGACCAGAAGACGGTGACCCTCAGCGGGATCCTTGCCGAGGAAAGCCACAAGACCCCCGGCAAGATCCTTGCCGGGGACGACTGCGCGCCACGGCAAGACCATTGACGCCCCCGGCAAGGCCCTTGCTGAGGACATCAGCAGGGCCACTGCCAGGGCCACACCAGCCAAGTTTCCACCGCCGTTCGCATGCAGCTGCCATCCCAACCAGCTGGGCTGGCACCTGCGTGGCAACATGCAGCTCCCAGGCCAGATCAGTGAGCGCCCGCGTGGCGGCATGCAGATCTTCGTGAAGACCTACATGGCGCCACCTCAGCTGCCTGCCTGCCTACATGGCGCCGCATGCATCGCTGGCCAGGGCGCGTGTCGAAGCGAGGAGGAGCGGCGATGGATGGGACGGGCCTCGCTCCTGTCCCCGATAAAGCTAGGGGACACCTAAGCAACACATTAAACGCGTCTTGTCCTGTAATACGGGCGATAAGCTCGCAGCACTGTAGGCATTTCCACCTCCTGTGCGCCACTGTGGCAGCCCCTTTCGACTATAAAAGGAGGCCCTTGGCATACTGGAGAGGGATTCAGCTTTTTTGAACCACACCGCCACCATAGCTAGTTTGAGAGCTCAAGAACGCTCAAATACACACCAAAGCAGGACTAGGGTATTACGTATCCTCGCGGCCCAAACCTGGGTAAACGATCCTTGTGTTGACTGTTATTCCTGCTCTTCTCACAACCCTGCGCCCCGGCAACCGTAGTAGGGATTCTTGTGATCCCATAGGTGTCGTTCCCCACCGACATCTTTGGCGCGCCAGGTAGGGGGCGCAATTGTGAGAATCTGGTCTAGTAGTTAACCTAGCAGTTCTTCGTCGCCATGGCTCCCAAGAAGAAGATGATCACGGCGGTCGGCTCGTCGGGAGCCGAACGGCCCGTGCCAGTGCAGGCGAACAGCGGGCCGGTCGCGGATAGGACCCGGGCCGCAGTCCGCGAGCACCAGCACCGCTCTGGCAGTTGATACGTCTCCAACGTATCTATAATATTGATTGCTCCATGCTATATTATCTTCTGTTTTGGACATTATTAGGCTTTATTATTCACTTTTATATTATTTTGGGACTAACCTATTAACCAGATGCCCAGCCCAGAATTGCTTTTTTTTTCCTATTTCAGAGTTTCGCACAAAAAGAATATCAGACAGAGTCCAAACGGAATGAAACCTTCGGGAACGTGATTTTCGGAACGAACATGATCTAGGAGACTTGGACCCTACGTAAGAGAAGCTTCCAGGAAGCCACGAGGTAGGGGGGCACGCCTACCCCCCCAGGCGCGCCCTCCACCCTCGTGGGCCCCACGTTGCTCCACCGACGTACTCCTTCGTCCTATATATACCTACGTACCCCCAAACGATCGAAGACGGAGCCAAAAACCTAATTCCACCTACGCAACCTTCTGAACCCACGAGATCCCATCTTGGGGCCTGTTCCGGAGCTCCGCCGGAGGGGGCATCCATCACGGAGGGCTTCTACATCAACATCAACATCATAGCCTCTCCGATGAAGTGTGAGTAGTTTACCTCAGACCTTCGGGTCCATAGTTAGTAGCTAGATGACTTCCTCTCTCTTTTTGGATCTCAATACAATGTTCTCCCCCTCTCTCTTGGAGATCTATTCGATGTAATCTACTTTTGCGGTGTGTTTGTTGAGATCGATGAATTGTGGGTTTATGATCAAGTTTATCTATGAACAATATTTGAATCTTCTCTGAAGTCTTTTATGTATGATTGGTTATCTTTGCAAGTCTCTTTGAATTATCAATTTGGTTTGGCCTACTAGACTGATCTTTCTTGCAATGGGAGAAGTGCTTAGCTTTGGGTTCAATCTTGCGGTGTCCTTTCCCAGTGACAGTAGGGGCAGCAAGGCACGTATTGTATTGTTTCCATCGAGGATAACAAGATGGTTTTTTAAATCATATTGCATGAATTTATCCCTCTACATCATGTCATCTTGCTTAAGGCGTTACTCTATTCTTATGAACTTAATACTCTAGATGCATGCTGGATAGCGGTCGATGTGTGGAGTAATAGTAGTAGATCCAGGCAGGAGTCGGTCTACTTATCTTGGACGTGATGACTATATACATGATCATACCTAGATATTCTCATAAATATGCTCAATTATGTCAATTGCTCAACAGTAATTTGTTCACCCACTGTAAAATACTTATGCTCTTGAGAGAAGCCACTGGTGAAACCTATGGCCCCCGGGTCTATCTTCATCATATTAATCTTCCAACACTTAGTTATTTCCGTTGCTTTTTACTTTGCTTTTATTTTACTTTGAATCTTTATCATAAAAATACCAAAAATATTATCCTATCATATCTATCAGATCTCACTCTCGTAAGTGACCATGTAGGGATTGACAACCCCTTATCGCGTTGGTTGCGAGGATTTATTTGTTTTGTGTAGGTGCGAGGGACTCGCGCGTAGCCTCCTACTGGATTGATACCTTGGTTCTCAAAAACTGAGGGAAATACTTACGCTACTTTGCTGCATCACCCTTTCCTCTTCAAGGGAAAACCAACGCAGTGCTTAAGAGGTAGCAAGAAGGATTTCTGGCGCCGTTGCCAGGGAGGTCTACACAAAAGTCAACATACCAAGTACCCATCACAAACCCTTATCTCCCGCATTACATTATTTGCCATTTTCCTCTCGTTTTCCTCTCCCCCACTTCACCCTTGCCGTTTTATTCGCCCTCTCTTTTTTGTTGGCCTCTTTTTTGCTTGCTTTTTGTTTGCTCGTGTGTTGGATTGCTTGTTTGTCACGATGGCTCAAGATAATACCAAATTATGTGACTTTACCAATACCAACAATAATGATTTCCTTAGCACTCCCATTGCTCCTCTTACCGATACTGAATCTTGTGAAATCAATGCTGCTTTGTTGAATCTTGTCATGAAAGATCAATTCGCCGGCCTTCCTAGTGAAGATGCCGCTACTCATCTAAATAGCTTCGTTGATTTGTGTGATATGCAAAAGAAGAAAGATGTTGATAATGATATTGTTAAATTGAAGCTATTTCCTTTTTCGCTTAGAGATCGTGCTAAAGCTTGGTTTTCGTCTTTGCCTAAAAATAGTATTGATTCTTGGAATAAGTGCAAAGATGCTTTTATCTCTAAGTATTTTCCTCCCGCTAAGATCATCTCTCTCAGAAACGATATCATGAATTTTAAGCAACTTGATCATGAACATGTTACACAAGCTTGGGAGAGGATGAAATTAATGATACGTAATTGCCCTACTCATGGTTTGAATTTGTGGATGATTATACAAAATTGTTATGCCGGATTGAATTTTGCTTCTAGAAATCTTTTAGATTCGGCCGCGGGAGGCACTTTTATGGAAATCACTTTAGGAGAAGCTACTAAACTCCTAGATAATATTATGGTTAATTATTCTCAATGGGACACTGAAAGATCCACTAGTAAAAAAGTGCATGCGATAGAAGAAATTAATGTTTTGAGTGGAAAGGTGGATGAACTTATGAAATTATTTGCTACTAAGAGTGTTTCTTCTGATCCTAATGATATGCCTTTGTCTACTTCGATTGAGAATAACAATGAATCTATGGATGTGAATTTTGTTGGTAGGAATAATTTTGGTAACAACGCGTATAGAGGAAACTTTAATCCTAGGCCTTATCCTATTAATTCCTCTAATAATTATGGTAATTCCTACAACAATTCTTATGGAAATTTTAATAAGATGCCCTCTGAATTTGAGACTAGTGTTAAAGAGTTTATGAATTCACAAAAGAATTTCAATGCTTTGCTTGAAGAGAAATTACTTAAAGTTGATGAATTGGCTAGGAACGTTGATAGAATTTCTCTTGATGTTGATTCTTTAAAACTTAGATCTATTCCCCCTAAGCATGATATCAATGAGTCTCTCAAAGCCATGAGAATTTCCATTGGTGAGTGCAAAGAAAGAACTGCTAGGATGCGTGCCAAGAAAGATTGCTTTATGAAAGCGTGTTCTTCAAATTTCTATGAAAATAAAGATGAAGATCTAAAAGTTACTGATGTGTCCCCTATTAAATCTTTGTTTTGCAATATGAATCTTGATAATGATGGGACTGAATATGATCCACCTTTACCTAGAAGGCGTTCCAAAAATTCGGAGTTTTTAGATCTTGATGCTAAAATTGATGAAAGTGGGATTGAAGAAATCAAAACCCTAGATGTTAATAAACACACTATTTTGGATTTCAAGGAATTTAATTATGAAAATTGCTCTTTGATAGATTGTATTTCCTTGTTGCAATCCGTGCTAAATTCTCCTCATGCTTATAGTCAAAATAAAGCGTTTACCAAACATATCGTTGATGCTTTGATGCAATCTTATGAAGAAAAACTTGAGTTGGAAGTTTCTATCCCTAGAAAACTTTATGATGAGTGGGAACCTACTATTAAAATTAGGATTAAAGATCATGAGTTCTATGCTTTATGTGATTTGGGTGCTAGTGTTTCCACTATTCCCAAAACTTTATGCGATTTGCTAGGTTTCCGTGATTTTGATGATTGCTCTTTAAACTTGCACCTTGCGGATTCCACTATTAAGAAACCTATGGGAAGAATTAATGATGTTCTTATTGTTGCAAATAGGAACTATGTGCCCGTAGATTTTATCGTTCTTGATATATATTGCAATCCTTCATGGCCTATTATTCTTGGTAGACCTTTCCTTAGAACGATTGGTGCAATTATTGATATGAAGGAAGGGAATATTAGATTCCAATTTCCATTAAAGAAAGGCATGGAACACTTCCCTTGGAAGAAAATAAAACTACCATACGAGAGCCACTTATGGATTGCCTACCAAAGATGGCAATAGCTAGATCTATCCTTGCTTTTATGCCTAGCTAGGGGCGTTAAACGATAGCGCTTGTTGGGAGGCAACCCAATTTTATTTTTAGTTTTTTTGCTTTTTGCTTCTGTTTAGGAATAAATATTTGTTCTAGCCTCTGGTTAGATGTGTTTTTATGTTTCATTTAGTGTTTGTGCGAAGTTAAACCTATAGGATCTTCTTGGATGATAGTTATTTGATCTTGCAGAAATTTCCAGAAACTTTCTGTTCACAAAAATAATTGTTAAAAATCACCAGAACGTGATAAAATACTGATTCCAATTGCTGCTGATCAATAAACAAATTTTCTAGGTCGTCCTATATTGTCTGATTTTTTGGAGTTCCATAAGTTCGCGTTAGTTACAGATTACTACAGACTGTTCTGTTTTTTGACAGATTCAGTTTTTGTGTGTTGTTCGCTTGTTTGGATGAATCTATGGCTAGTAAAAGAGTTTATAAACCATAGAGAAGTTGGAATACAGTAGGTTTAACACCACTATAAATAAAGAATGAGTTCATTACATTACCTTGAAGTGGTCTTTCGTTTTCTTTCGCTAACGGAGCTCACGAGATTTTCTGCTGAGTTTTGTGTTGTGAAGTTTTCAAGTTTTGGGTGAAAGATTTGATGGATTATGGAACAAGGAGTGGCAAGAGCCTAAGCTTGGGGATGCCCATGGCACCCCCAAGATAATATAAGGACACCAAAAAGCCCAAGCTTGGGGATGCCCCGGAAGGCATCCCCTCTTTCGTCTACTTCCATCGGTAACTTTACTTGGAGCTATATTTTTATTCACCACATGATATGTGTTTTGCTTGGAGCGTCTTGTATGATTTGAGTCTTTGCTTTTTAGTTTACCACAATCATCCTTGCTATACACACCTTTTCAGAGAGACACACATGATTCAGAAATTATTAGAATACTCTATGTGCTTCACTTATATCTTTCGAGTTATATAGTTTTGCTCTAGTACTTCACTTATATCTTTTAGAGCACGGTGGTGGATTTGTTTTATAGAAACTATTGATCTCTCATGCTTCACTTAGATTATTTTGAGAGTCTTAAATAGCATGGTAATTTGCTTAAATAATCATAATATGCTAGGTATTCAAGATTAGTAAAAACTTTCTTGTGAGTGTGTTGAATACTAAGAGAAGTTTGATACTTGATGATTGTTTTGAGATATGGAGGTAGTGATATTAAAGTCATGCTAGTTGAGTAGTTGTGAATTTGATAAATACTTGTGTTTAAGTTTGCAAGTCCCGTAGCATGCACGTATGGTAAACGTTATGTAACAAATTTGAAACATGAGGTGTTCTTTGATTGTCCTCCTTATGAGTGGCGGTCGGGGACGAGCGATGGTCTTTTCCTACCAATCTATCCCCCTAGGAGCATGCGCGTAGTGCTTGTTTTTTGATGACTTGTAGATTTTTGCAATAAGTATGTGAGTTCTTTATGACTAATGTTGAGTCCATGGATTATACGCACTCTCACCTCTCCATCATTGCTAGCCTCTTCGGTACCGTGCATTGCCCTTTCTCACATTGAGAGTTGGTGCAAACTTCGCCGGTGCATCCAAACCCCGTGATATGATATGCTCTTTCACACATAAACCTCCTTATATCTTCCTCAAAACAGAAACCATACCTACCTATTATGGCATTTCCATAGCCATTCCGAGATATATTGCCATGCAACTTTCCACCATTCCGTTTATCATGACATGTTCATCATTGTCATATTGCTTAGCATGATCATGTAGTTGACATAGTATTTGTGGCAATGCCACCGTTCACTCTTAGTTCATTGCATATCCCGGTACACCACCGGAGGCATTCATATAGAGTCATAGTTTGTTCTAGTATCGAGTTGTAATCATTGAGTTGTAAATAGAAGTGTGATGAGCATCATTTTTTAGAGCATTGTCCCAAGTGAGGAATAAAAAAAAAAGAGAGAAAGGCCATAAAAAAAGAGAAGGCCCAAAAAAAATGAGAGAAAAAGAGAGAAGGGACAATGTTACTATCCTTTACTTGTGCTTCAAAGTAGCACCATAATATTCATGATAGAGAGTCTCTTGTTTTGTCACTTTCATATAGTAGTGGGAATTTTTAATTATAGAACTTGGCTTGTATATTCCAACAATGGGCCTCCTCAAGTGCCCTAGGTCTTCATGAGCAAGCAAGTTGGATGGACGCCCACTTAGTTTCTTTTGTTGAGCTTTCATATATTTATAGCTCTAGTGCATCCATTGCATGGCAATCCCTACTCCTTGCATTAACATCGATCGATGGGCATCTCCATAGATCATTGATTAGCCTCGTTGATGTGAGACTTTCTCCTTTTTTGTCTTCTCCACATAACCCCCATCATCATATTCTATTCCACCCATAGTGCTATATCCATGGCTCGCGCTCATGTATTGCGTGAAGATTGAAAAAGTTTGAGATTACTAAAGTATGAAATAATTGCTTGGCTTGTCATCGGGGTTGTGCATGATGAGAGCATTCTTGTGTGACAAAAATGGAGCATGACTAAACTATATGATTTTGTAGGGATGAACTTTCTTTGGCCATGTTATTTTGAGAGGACATAATTGCTTAGTTAGTATGCTTGAAGTATTATTATTTTTATGTCAATATGAACTTTTATCTTGAATCTTTCGGATCTGAATATTCATACCCCAATTAAGAAGAATTACATTGAAATTATGACTAGTAGCACTCCGCATCAAAAATTCTCTTTTTATCATTTACCTACTCGAGGACGAGCAGGAATTAAGCTTGGGGATGCTTGATACGTCTCCAACGTGTCTATAATTTTTGATTGCTCCATGCTATATTATCTTCTGTTTTGGACATTATTGGGCTTTATTATTCACTTTTATATTATTTTTGGGACTAACCTATTAACCGGAGGCCCAGCCCAGAATTGCTGTTTTTTTGCCTATTTCAGAGTTTCGCAGAAAAAGAATATCAAAGGGAGTCCAAACGGAATGAAACCTTCGAGAACGTGATTTTCGGAACGAACATGATCTAGGAGACTTGGACCCTACGTAAGAGAAACTTCCAGGAAGCCACGAGGTAGGGGGGCGCGCCTACCCCCCAGACGCGCCCTCCACCCTCGTGGGCCCCATGTTGCTCCACCGACATACTCCTTCCTCCTATATATACCTACGTACCCCCAAACGATCAGAGACGGAGCCAAAAACCTAATTCCACCGCCGCAACCTTCTGTACCCACGGGATCCCATCTTGGGGCCTGTTCCGGAGCTCCGCTGGAGGGGGCATCCATCACGGAGGGCTTCTACATCAACACCATAGCCTCTCCGATGAAGTGTGAGTAGTTTACCTCAGACCTTCGGGTCCATAGTTAGTAGCTAGATGGCTTCCTCTCTCTTTTTGGATCTCAATACAATGTTCTCCCCCTCTCTCATGGAGATCTATTCGATGTAATCTTCTTTTGCAGTGTGTTTGTTGAGACCGATGAATTGTGGGTTTATGATCAAGTTTATCTATGAACAATATTTGAATCTTCTCTGAATTCTTTTATGTATGATTGGTTATCTTTGCAAGTCTCTTTGAATTATCAGTTTGGTTTGGCCTACTAGATTGATCTTTCTTGCAATGGGAGAAGTGCTTAGCTTTGGGTTCAATCTTGTGGTGTCCTTTCCCAGTGACAGTAGGGGCAGCAAGGCATGTATTGTATTGTTGCCATCGAGGATAACAAGATGGTTTTTTTATCATATTGCATGAATTTATCCCTCTACATCATGTCATCTTGCTTAAGGCGTTACTCTATTCTTATGAACTTAATACTCTAGATGCATGCTGGATAGCGGTTGATGTGTGGAGTAATAGTAGTAGATGCAAGCAGGAGTAGGTCTACTTGTCTTGGATGTGATGCCTATATACATGATCATACCTAGATATTCTCATAACTATGCTCAATTCTGTCAATTGCTCAACAGTAATTTGTTCACCCACCGTAAAATACTTATGCTCTTGAGAGAAGCCACTAGTGAAACCTATGGCCCCCGGGTCTATCTTCATCATATTAATCTTCCAACACTTAGTTATTTCCGTTGCTTTTTTACTTTGCTTTTATTTTACTTTGCATCTTTATCATAAAAATACCAAAATATTATCCTATCATATCTATCAGATCTCACTCTCGTAAGTGATCGTGTAGGGATTGACAACCCCTTATCGCGTTGGTTGCGAGGATTTATTTGTTTTGTGTAGGTGCGAGGGACTCGCGCGTAGCCTCCTACTGGATTGATACCTTGGTTCACAAAAACTGAGGGAAATACTTACGCTACTTTGCTGCATCACCCTTTCCTCTTCAAGGGAAAACCAACGCAGTGCTCAAGAGGTAACAGCAGTCAGAGCCTGGTGAGCGGCGTCGTCCGTGCGCCAGGCGACGGGCCGCACGCTGCCAAATCCAAGGACGGGGCTGGCCCCCCCGCAGGCGGTGCGGGGCCCTCCCGGAGTGTCGTTGTGCCACCCACGGGCGGCGTAGCAACCTCCAAGATGCCCACGCCGGCGCCCACAGCGCGCTCTTCCCAGGGTGCGCGCGACGAGCAGCGCCACCACGCTGGAGACCCCGAATACCGCTGTGGGAAGATCCCTGTGCATCGTACGTGGGACGAAGGAGTCCATCATGCTCGCCGGAGTGCTGGCGAAAATGGTACGCAGCCACTGGGCCGTGGTAGAGCTCCTTCTAACGTAGTTAGAAGTCGAAGCGCGCCACGGTCCATGCAATTGTCACCACCACCCACGCCAGCAGAAGCTTTGGCGCGCGCGCAGCTGCTCCTCGACTTCCCTCCTGCTGCAGAGAAGCTCGACGAGTGGAGAGCCACCACCCGGAGCCTCGTCGCCGTCGCCAACAAAGATGATCCATGACCGGCGAGGCCTTCGGGCTGACGCTCCATCGAACCACCGCATGCCAGTGGTGGAGGGGCCGGGGGTGCTGCGGCCACGGTACACTCTCCTCCTCCACGCCAGCCACCGCGGGTGTCGGTCCGTCGCGATGACGCTTGTGATAATATTTCCATAGCGTCGTCTGACCCACAGACCCACCGCGACCAACGCCAAGTTCTTCGAGAACGAGCTCACGAAGATGCTCGAACCACTATCGAGCGGCGGCGTGATACGCGCCACCAGTCGGAAAAGCGGGCGGGACCCGCTATGGACCACCCAGCACCGGGGGGCTCCGGCGGCCTACCTTACGAGGTGGGCTGCCCAGCCTTTACTCGTGAGCTGCGGCAGTTCCAGTGGCCGTCCCACCGCACGTTCAAGCCAGACGTCGGCGAGAAGTACACTGGCAAGACCCATCCGTCAGAGTTCCTCAGCATCTACACCATCGTGATGCAGGCTGCCGGAGCTCGCGACGACAAGGTGCTTGCCAATTACTTCCCGTTGGCACTGAAGCCCAGTGTCATGTCTTGGTTGATGCACTTACTGGCGGATTCCATTTCTTCTTGGTCGGATCTGTGCCATGAGTTTGTTGGCGCCTTCACTGGAGGCCACCAAGCTAATGGCCAGGCCAGTGATTTGCATATCATTCCCCAGAAGGAAGGGGAAAGCCTGCGCAAGTACATCCAGAGATTCAGCCGGGTGCAGTACAACAACCCCGACGTCCATCCTGCCGCCGTGGTCAGCGCGTTCCATCAGAACATGCGCAACTGCAAGATGCGCGAAGAGATGGCGATGACCAAGGTTAAGGATGTGGCCGAACTGTATATTCTGGCCGATAGGTGCGCCCGGGCTGAAGAGGGAAGGAAGTACCCCGACGCGGAAACCGACTCTACTGATGAAGACACCGCCGTCCCGATGAAGAAGAGCCGGCGTCGCAACAGGAAGCGCAAGGGCAAGACCGTGCTTGCCATCAAGGGCAAGAAGGCCAAGGCAGACAACCCCGGTAAGGAGATTGCCGGGTGCGCCGCCTGCCGGGCCTTGGTGGCTGCCGACAAGCCAGGAAGCTCTGACAAGCAGTACTGCAAGATCCACCGCACCAAGGGCCACGACCTCCAGAACTGCCGGCAAGTCGAGCTGCTTGCTAAAAAGCAAAAGGCCGAGTATGAGAGGCGGGACAAGGAGAAAGGTCAGGACGGTGCTGAGGGATCTAGCAAGAAGCGTGGCGGCCAAGGAGGCCGCCGTGGCAAGGACAACTAGCAAGAGAGGCCCGCCCGGGGCTGTGACAAGAAGCAAGAAGACGATGATCATGACGAGGACGACGAGTCTGGCGAGCAAGAGATCCAGAAGGCTACGGAGGCCATGTGCGTCGATGGTGGCGTCTCGCTGCATACTTCTCACCGCTAGCTCAAGCAGTGGGCGCGTGAGATTACAGCAGCGGAGCCATCGTTCGACGCTCAGAAGCCGCTGAAGTGGTCCAGCACGCCCCTCATCTTTGACGCCGAGGACCACCCTGGCCGCACAACCGCGGTCGGGTGTTTGTCGTTGTTGGTCTCACCAACGATACGCAACCTCAAGGTGAACAAGATGTTGGTCGATGGCGGGGCCGGCCTGAACTTGATCTCGCCCATCGTGATCAAAAGGCTGCAAATTCCTGATGGAGACCTCAAGGAAACAGGCACATTTCAAGGGGTCAATCCCGGGAGGAGCCAGCCGAAGGGGAAGTTCACACTGCCCGTGACGTTTGGAGGGGAGTTGAACTACAGGACGGAGAGGATCATCTTCAACGTGGCCGAGATCCCCTTGCCCTACAACGGGATCCTTGTCCGCCCGGCACTGGCCAAGTTCATGGCGGCGTCACACTATGCCTACAACATGCTAAAGATGCCTGGGCCGCTGACCATCATCTCCGTGCCCTCCGATAAGAAGGACGCGCTGATCTGCGCCGACCAACTCTATCAGGAAGCAGTTGCAGCAGCTGCCGCCAAGGCACTTGCCCCTGCCGCTGAAGCCCCGGAAGGGAAGAAGAAGCCCGACAAGACCTCTCGCACCCACTCCAGCAAACGCACCTCCTCGGAGTGTTGGGCTACCGCCGAGGACGTGCCAGAGAGCTCTACCAGCAAGAGCAAGAAATCCAGAGCCGAGCCACCGCAGACCAAGAAGGTGTCTGTTAGGGAGGATGGCACTGGAGGGGCTTTCACCATAGGCTCCACCCTCGATAGCAAATAGGAAGGCGCGCTCGTCACCTTCCTGCGGGCGAATGTCGACGTGTTTGCATGGCAAGCGGCCGGCATCCCCGGTGTTCCCAGGGAGGTGATTGAGCACCACCTAGCTGTCTGTCCTCATGCGCGGCCCGTCAAGCAGAAGGTCAGAAAGCAGGCTCTGGAGAGGCAGGAGTTCATCACAGAGGAGATCAGGAAGTTGGAAGCGGCAGGTTTGGTGAGAGGAGTACTCCATACGACATGGTTGGACAATCCGGTAGTGGTGCGCAAGGCGAATGGGAAGTGGAGGCTGTGTATTGACTACACAGATATCAATAAGGCTTGTCCTAAGGACCCCTTCCCGTTGCCGCGCATCGACCAGATTGTCGACTCCACGGCTGGGTGTGATCTGTTGTCATTCCTCGACGCCTACTCGGGCTACCACCAAATCTTCATGACAAGAGAAGATGAAGAGAAGACATCATTCATCACCCCATGTGGTACGTATTGCTTTTTACGGATGCCTTTCGGGTTGAAGAGTGCTGGCACGATGTTTGCAAGAGCGGTCCAAATTGGTTTTGAACCCCAGCTCCATAGAAATATGGAAGCATACATGGACAACATAGTGGTCAAAACCAAGGACGGGGCAACTCTTGTGCAAGACCTGGAAGAGACGTTTGCCAACCTGCGCAAGATCAACCTTAAGCTGAACCCTGAGAAGTGTGTCTTCGGCGTTCCGTCCGGCAAGCTTCTCGGATTCTTTGTGTTGCAGTGCGGGATCGAGGCAAACCTAGACAAAATCAAGGCTAATGGACAGATTGAGGCGCCCAAGCGGATCAAGGATGTGCGTCGGCTCACCGGCTGCGTCGCCGCCATGAGTCGATTCATCTCCATGTCCGCCGAGCGCACCCTTCCCTTTCTCAAAATCTTGAAGAAGGCAGGCCCAATGGAGTGGACCCCAGAAGCCGAGGCGGCGTTGCAGGATATGAAGAAATACCTTTCCTCCACGCCAATACTGGTTGCGCCTAAACCACAAGAGCCACTGCTGCTGTATCTAGCGGCAAAGAATCAAGTGGTCAGTGCCGCACTGATGGCATAGAGGAAGATCGACGAGGAGGCAGTGGCAATAGCAGAACCAGCGGATGGCAAGCCAGAGATTCCCCCGGCAGGACCTGGTGCCGGCAAGGCAAGGCCCCCGGCAGAGTCTGACGCCATCAGGGCAGCGCCCGCACAGTCAAGCGAAGTGGTGGAGAAGAAGAAGATGATGCAGCACCCGGTTTACTTTGTCAGCTCCCTCTTGCAGGGGGCTAAGTCGAGGTACTCCGGTGTGCAGTAATTGCTCTTCGGTCTCCTTATGGCCTCAAGGAAGCTGTGTCATTACTTCCAAGCCCACGAGATCACTGTCGTCACCCGCCTCCCGTTGCAACGGATACTGCACAACCCAGATGTGACCGGAAGGATTGTGGAATGGGCCTTGGAGTTGTCGAGCTTTGGGTTGAAGTTTGAAAGTACCTCAACCATCTAGAGCATAATCTTGGCAGTGTTCATTGCAGAATGGACCTCAACGCCCGACGAAGAAATCCAGGAGACCGCTCTCCCCGGCAAGGAAGCAAGCCGCGACTGGATCATGTACTTTGATGGGGCTTTCTCGCTGCAAGGCGCCGGTGCTGGTGTGCTGCTTGTCGCACCCACCGGAGAGCACCTCAAGTATGTGGTCCAAATGCACTTTCTCAGGGAGATGTTCACAAATAACACTGCTGAATACGAGGGGCTGCTTGCCGGTCTCACGATCGCGGCGGACCTCGGGGTAAAAAAGCTTATCATCAGGGGTGATTCACAGCTTGTCGTCAGACAAGTCAACAAAGATTATCAGAGTCCGTTGATGGAGGCTTACGTGGATGAGGTGAGGAAGCTGGAGGAGCGCTTCGACGGTATACAAGCAGAGCACGTTCCCCGAGCGGAGAAGGACATCGCTGACTAACTGTCGAAGCGCGCTGCATTCAAGTTACCTGTGGAACTAGGTACCTTTTTGCTCCGTTTAACTCAACCATCCGTCGAACCATCAACAAAGCAGAACAAGCGAAGGAAGTCAGGCCCCGGCAAGTACTTTCCCGCCGAGCCCCCAGGGGCTACCGGCAAGGGTGTTGCCACGGATTCTGAGCCCGCCAAGGGGCAGCTGCCTCCGGCAGGGCGCCAGGCCCTGGCCATGGAGACGACTACCCCATGGCGGAAGAGATGCCTTTGGTCCTTGCCGTCGAGCCCCAGGCTCCAGCATGGGCACAACATACCGTCCATTTCCTCCAGACGGGGGAGCTTCCTGAGGAGCAGGAAGAAGCAGAAAAAGTAGCCCGTCGGTCTGCCATGTACCAGTTCGTCGATGATGTCCTGTACAGGAGAAGGCAGAACGGTGTGAAATTGAAGTGCATCCCCCGGGAGGAAGGACTGGAGTTGTTGGCAGAGATACATGGAGGCATATGTGGCTCCCACATAGGGTCAAGGGCCTTTGCCGGCAAGGCATTTCGACAGGGTTTCTTCTGGCCCACCGCCCTCCAGGATGCAACGGCACTATAACCAAGTGTGAAGCATGTCTGTTCCATTCAAAGAAGCTTCATCAACCAGCTCAAGCCCTCCAAACAATCCCTCTCTCCTGGCCATTTTCGATCTGGGGGCTCGACATACTAGGCCCCTTCCCCTGTGCTGTCGGGGGCTTTGAGTACTTGTACGTTGCAATCGAGAAGTTCACAAAGTGGCCGGAGGTGGAACCGGTGAGGAAGGTGACAGCACAGTCAGCCGTCAAGTTCTTCAAGGGACTAGTCTGCAGTTTTGGTGTGCTAAACAGAGTCATCACCGACAACGACACGCAGTTCACAAGCCACACCTTCATGCAATGCATTTAAGACCTCGGCAGCAAGGTCTGTTTTGCTTCCGTGGCACATCCATAGAGCAACGGCCAAGCGGAGAGGGCAAACACTGAAGTGTTGCGAGGCCTGAGAACGAAGACTTTTGACAAGCTGCACAAGAGCGGAAGGCGCTGGATTGATAAGTGGCCGGCGGTTCTTTGGTCGATCAGGACGACGCCAAATTGAGCCATCGGCTAGACACCCTTTGCCCTAGTATATGGGGCAGAAGCAGTTCTCCCCAGGAACTCATATACGGGTCACCTTGAGTGCTCGCTTATGATGAGCTTGAGCAAGAGCAGTTGCGGCAAGATGACGCAACACTCCTTGAGGAAGATCGTCTTCAGGCGGCTGTGAGAGCAGCACGCTACTAGCAGGCCTTGCGCCGCTACCATAGCCGCAGGGTCCATGCCCAAAGCTTTGAGGAAGGCGACCTTGTTCTTCGGTGCGTTCAGTCGGCCAAGAATTCTAACAAGTTGACGCCGAAGTGGGAAGGCCCTTATCGGGTAATACGAGTCACCAGGCCTGGCGCAGTCCACCTGGAGACCGAAGATGCTGTCCCAGTGAGCAACTCCTGGAACATCGAGCATCTTCGCAAGTTTTACCCATAAGGCGCGGCTTGTCGGGCCTCCCGGCAAGCCACCTTTTGTACAAGCTTTGCCAACAAGGCATGCAACCCTCTGTACAAAGCCAAGCGCAGACCCTGAGCATAAATAAATGAAGCGCTGGCGCCCTAAGTCATAGCATGCATGCTAGGTTAAGTCTCTCCCTTGGTTAGGGTTGATAGTGCTTAGCGCCGACTAACCCCTACCTAGAGGTCGAGTGTGCGTCTTTCTATTCTCTTTGGTTCGCAGGATACTTCTGCTGAGCCGCTTGGGAGAAGGAGAATGAACCGGCGCTCCAGCCCTGGCAGGGCGAGGTTGCCGGGGGCTGAGGATACAAGTATCCAGCCATGGCAAGCCAGTTGCCAGGGGCTGCGGATTCAGATAAGTTTTTCATCCCCCTGTTATGCATTTCCGTATAGAACTGGGACATATGAAACCTCATTTATGTTCCAGAAACCATCGTGCTCCCCCTTTCCTGTACCTGAGAGCTACCTCCTGGGTCGGAATTTGGTAGTAGTCGCGGTGGAGAGGAGATAAATGAGGAGCCTAACTCTACTTCGTCCCTACCTCCGCCAAGGGCGCGAGAATGATCGGTTGAAGTAGGGAAACGGCAAGGGCCGTTGGCGGGCGACAATGTTTACCTTAAGAATAACAAGGGTTCGTCCTTGGCATGGGCCTCGCTCACGCACAAAGAACCCGGCAAGCTCCCCTTTTCATTAAAAACGTCCCATACAGGTACAGTTCGTACGGAAAGAAAAACATGAGCAAGGGGATTACAAGCTTTAAATCTAACGAGTGCCCGCATGCTTACAAACTAAAAAAAAGATAAAATGCCCATAATCCCTTTCTTGTCCCTCTCCTCAGAAGGTGGAGCAGGACAGCAGAGGGCAAAAGGGGCGCCTAGGCGAGGTGCGAGGAGCAGAAGGCACCAAGAGAACATCTTGGTGCCGGGAAAGGAGCTGGAAGACGAGGCAGCGGGCCGGCAATACGCGACGAAGGCGTCGATGCCCGCGTACTCCGAGTTGACGGCCGGCACCCGTCTTATTCGCCTTCTCCGGCCCTCCTATGCTAGCCGCCCAAGGAGAC